>NC_083345.1:56085155-56385155 GCF_019175385.1 Lycium barbarum | reverse complement strand
GAGGTGTAGACATTTTCAAGACATTCATTGAAATGATTTATCTTTATGATATGACATATTGAACCTTAATGTTAATTGATGGTGTGACATACCTTGAGACAAATTGTGAATCGACTTTTATGCTATGAACTTTGTTGTTGTATTTGGCCGAGCTACTCGCGAGGAAAGGTAGCCCCTATGGATCCTAGTGTGGTAATTGCCAAGCCATTCGCGAGGAATTTTGAACCTGACGGGTTCAAGTGTTATTATTGTATCGTTTCGGTTCTTCCGATGTTGTTCATGACGTCGGATGCCGATCACGTCTAGGGTGGGTTTTGGGGGGTGGCAAGCTTGGAATCAGAGCCTAGGTTTACATACGTCCTAGGATTATTGTTAGGGACAGTGGAGCTGTGTCTAGTGAAGTTTTCCTTGTGCAGCCTGATCACCTGCATGACCGAGAAACTCCCAGGACATTTATCGGTGTTTCCCACTCTTCTTGATTCTAGATTGTGTTGTAGAGCTTCAAGACCTTTTAGGATCGTTCTAATTCGCCCGTTAATTTGTGCCTTGCCGAAATGGCTCTGACGCGATCCAAAAAGGGTAACTGAGCACAACCCGTGAGAGCTAACCGAATTCTTAGGGGTGCGAATGCTGTTCGTTGAAATAATGCACGAAATCAAGCACCACCCCAGCACCGCCTGCTCCTGCTGTTCCTGTTGACGGTGTGCCTGAGATTGGTACTATGCAAATTGCTATACAAATTTGACTGCATTAGTTGGGCTTAGCAGTAGCGGGGAGGTGTGGGACCTCATGGTGGAGGCAGACTTAAGCAATTCCTTGACTTGAAGTCACCATAGTTCTTCGGGTCATGAGAGGTGGATGACCCCCATCACTTTTTAGATGAGACCTTCAGGAATTGAGGGCAATGGATGCCTAGGATTCCGAAGCTGTGAGGCTTGCGTCTTATCAGTTGAAGGATGTTGCTCACTTATGGTTTGAGATCTGGAGGTTGTACAAACCTGATCCTTCCCATGTGTTGAATCATGAAGATATTGAAATCAATGAAGGGCTATCTTATAAGGAGGAACCAGTTCAGATTCTAGATCTTCAAGTTAGAAAGTTGAGGACGAAGGATATGGCATCGGTCAAGGTTTTGTGGCGAAACCATGATATTGAGGAAGCTACTTGGGAAGCAGAGGAGGACATGAAGAAAATATATCCTCACTCGTTCCCTATGATAGGTATGAGCAAGCATTTTAACTATTCTTAGGTGAATCGTCTGTGTTTGTGGAATCAACTTGTGGTTTAGTGATTACTCCCTAGAATACGATTCTCATTCGAGGACGAATGATCTTAACGGGGGGGGGGGGGGGGATAACGTAACAACCCGTAAACTTGAACTAGGTGTGAATGTGTAAAAATCTAGTGTTAAAATTATATTATATCTATATGAATCCATTCTTGATGAATTCGGTTGGAAAATGGTCGTTTTGAAGTCAAACCAACAATTGAAGTTCTTAAGGGCTCTTAAATTGGCCTAAGTTTTGGTAGGTCTGTCTTCTCGTCCAGTTTCATGAAACTGTGTTGCGCATTTGAAATAACTTCCTTGATGAAACTTGTAGATCTTTGAAATATCTTTCCAATGGTAGGTCGCCCAGCCCAAGAAACATTTTGTTCAAAAAGTTACGTCCATTTTACTGAAGGGCGCAAAAGCAGGAAATTTCGCCCAAAGTACGCTAAGAAAGTACGGGACGTACTTTTAGGCCGTACTTCTTTTTTTCCTCACAGTTTTTGGCAGCCAAAGTACGGGCTACAAGTATGGGACGTACTTCAAATTACGTCCCGTACTTTGTGGCCGTACTTTCACCGTTTCTGGAAGAAACTTTGGTTTAAAATAGGCATGGTCTTATTTTGTTCCCATTTTTTTTCATTCTCCCAAACCCTAAGGACGAAAATCATTCCTCTAAGTCTTCAAATCAAAGGTCAGGACACCCTTAACATTACTAATCCATTCTAACATCAAACCCATGATTTTTGTGACCAAAACCTAGGGTTTGCAGCGTAATTCTTCCCAAAGTGATTCAAACTAAGGTTTGGGTGTTCTTCATTAGGAAAGGGAACTGTTAAACTTTGTTTAACGTATTATGGAATGTCTCTTTAAAAATAAAATCCTTTTTGAATATAAAGGTAATTTGTATGTCTCTCTTTTAAAAACCTCATCATGGATATATGTTTTTTTTTTCTCAAAGGTTATTTATTGAATAAAGAGTTGAATTTCTCATGCAAAACCCTAATTCCTTTCTTTGATTAAGGTTTGTGTGCGTGAGGGAACAAGCCCACATTATACCTTGAATGTATTATCCTCTATATACGTATGTGAAATCATAATCATTTTTTCTCTATAAGAGATAATCAATAATAATGGCTAAGGATTGGTATTAATGTTTTCATGATGAATTATGACATTGAAATCTTGGTTAAAGAAGTGTAAACATTTTCAAGACATTCACTGAAATGATTTATCTTTACGATATGGCATAATGAACCTTAATGCTAATTGATGGTGTGACATACCTTGAGACAAACTGTGAATCGGCTTCTATGCTATGAACTTTGTTGTTGCGTTTGGCCTATCTACTCAGGAGGAAGGGTAGGCACTATGGATCCTAGTGTGGTAATTTCCTAGCCATTCGGGAGGAA
This sequence comes from Lycium barbarum, assembly GCF_019175385.1. Taxonomy (NCBI): domain Eukaryota; kingdom Viridiplantae; phylum Streptophyta; class Magnoliopsida; order Solanales; family Solanaceae; genus Lycium; species Lycium barbarum. The sequence goes on along the minus strand of NC_083345.1, from coordinate 56,382,476 downwards.
GAGTGGCCACTTCCCGTACTTTGTGGCCGTACTTTCACCGTTTCTGGCAAAAAATTTGGTTTAAAATGTGTATGGTCTTATTTTGGTCCCATTTTTTTTCATTCTCCCAAACCCTAAGGACAAAAATCATTCCTCCAAGTCTTCAAATCAAAGGTAAGGACACCCTTAACATTACTAATCCATTCTAACATCAAACCCATGATTCTTGTGACCAAAACCTAGGGTTTGGAGCATAATTCTTCCCAAAGTGATTCAAGCTAGGGTTTGGGTGTTCTTCATTAGGAAAGGGAATTGTTAAACTTTTTTTAACGTATTATTGTATGTCTCTTTAAAAATAAAATCCTTTTTGAATATAAAGATAATTTGTATGTCTCTCTTTTAAAAACCTCATCATGGATATATGTTTTCTTCTCAAAGGTTATTTATTGAATAAAGAGGTGAATTTCTCATGCAAAACCCTAATTCTTTGCTTTAGTTATGGTTGGTGTGCATGAGGGGACAAGCCCACATTATACCTTGAATGTATTATCCTGTATATACGTATATGAAACCATAATCGTTTTTCCTCTATAAGAGATAATCAATAATGATGGCTAAGGATTGGTATTGATGTTTTCATGATGAATTATGACATTGAAATCTTGGTTAAAGAAGTGTAAACGTTTTCAAGACATTCATTGAAATGATTTATCTTTACGATATGGCATAATGAACCTTAATGTTAATTGTTGGTGTGACATACCTTGAGACAAATTGTGAATCAGCTTCTATGCTATGAACTTTATTGTTGTGGTTTTACTAGATACTCGGGAGGCAGGGTAGCCACTATGGATCCTAGTGTGGTAATTTCCTAGCCATTCGGGAGGAATAGTGGCCACTACCAGATTCGCTACCCGGAGTGCGGTTAAAATGCCTAGCTATTCGGGAGGAAGGATAGCCACCGAGAATTTCATATTCCGATGTGGTGCGCTGTGACAAGGGAACCTCTACGGTCACCCATTCGATGTGCTTGATTCTTGGTCCTGTATTGGCATGTGCGATATTCTTATTTTCTCATGGACTTGTTGTCGTTAATTATGATCAATTGAAAGGCATATTTGAAGTTGTACCTTGACAAGAGGCCTTATAATCAGTTTTGATAATGCTTATTGAGATACACAAACTGAATAATTGTTCTTACATTGGTTTCACATGATCTTCATGACTGATTTCTTTATGTATTATGTACTCTATTTTCTTATTACTTATTGTCCCCGAGGCACTCAATGAGTACGACGTAACCAGGCATACAATTGTTGTTTTTGATTGTATGTCAGGTAACGAAGAAGAGCAGGTTCTTGATACTCCGGGCATTTAGGAAGGACTTGTGGTTACTGCTGATTTGGTGAGCCCGCACATTCATTCGTGGGACACCCTATTTATTTAATTCCAATTATTTATATTAGTTTCCGGGTTGCGTCCCGATGAATTAGACATTTATTGGTTATACTTAGAAGCTCTTTAGTATACATTCGAATGTGGGTAGAAGAAGAGTTGTTGTTTAACTCTTTCGGGCACCTTATCATGTTTTGGTTTAATTATTTAAATTATAAAGACTTCCACTTATTTAATTCATATACGTATGATTTGTTTACCTTTATTTTATAAACTGTTGGAGGCGAATGTTGAACCTAGTGGGTTCAAGTGTTATTATTGTGTCGTTTAGGTTCTTCCGATGTTACTCATGACGTCGGATGCCGGTCACGTCTAGGGTGGGTTTTGGGATGTGACCAAATGAACCCAGATTGGTGATTTCGTAGGTAAGAAATTGAAGAAGACCCACTTGAAGAAATGAAGGAAAAATTCAATTTCACTAATAAATCTGTAAATTGATGTAGAATGTAAAGTTAAAGTAGTATACTTCACCACTGAAAGTGACCCAAATTGGTTTAAAATGGAAGACCCACTTGGTCAAATGAAGTAAGAACTCCATTCAAATTAGGAATCTAGAGGTCTCAACATGAAATCAATACTCTAGGTGATCAATTCCCATCAATATCAAGCTAGAAGAACCAACAATTTACTCAAATTCGGCTTCTAGGCAATACCCCCAAATTTTGGTATGAACCTTTACTTCCAATTCCATAATTTAGCCACTAATTAGGAAGAAATCATGCAATAATAGATTCTAGTCATCAATTCCATACTTAATAAAGCTAAACCAATCAATAAATCAAGATTACAAAGCCTAGAAAGAAGAACTCATTGAACCCTCTTTTAATCCTTAGACTCTTAGTGAACTAGCATGATAATATAATCCTAAGGTGATTATGAAACATGGAATAACAAGAAGATAGAAGGACTTACCAAAAAAATTTTCCCCCAAGAATCACCTTGAAATGCTCTCAATAACTCTAAAGTTGAAATAACAATGAATGAGGGACTTAGGGCTTTTATTACTAATTTAAGGAATGAATCTGCCCTGTCACGACCCAACCCCGTAGGCCGTGACTAGTGCCCGAATTGGACACTCATATTGCCGGTTAACTGTAATCATTTATAACTAGTATGTCATGAACTTATTTGTATAAAAAGGTATGGTGTTGTTTTAAAGCTGTCAATTTTTTTTTTTATGTCGTAGGCACCTGTCTCCTGAGGAGTTACAATTTTTAAACAACAACATATATTTTTCTACGCAAGCCGACAAGGCTGCCACGATATGCAACATACCAAACATACATATATATGCAACCCGACAAGGCTGCCATTACGAATGGGTACGCCCCAAACATAAGTCATAGTCATACAACGCATCAACAACTACATACAGACCCACACAGATGTCCACAGACCTCTAAGAGTAATGACAGTATCATATGACGGGACAGGGCCCCGCCGTACCCCGAATAAACACTTATAGATACAATAAAAGGGAGTTATACCACAAGCTAGGCTCCGGAACAAAGGAGCAGTCCAAAATAGCTGAATAGGTATCCTAAGCTGGCGGATCTCCAAAATGAGCGTCTGTACCAGCGGGCATGAACGCAGCCCCCCCGAAGAAAGGGGGTCAGTACGGAATATGTACTGAGCATGTAAAGCATGAAACATAGTAATAGACTCATAGTGAGACAAGGTGTATAGGACTCAATGCAACAAACAGAATTTCATAAAACTTGCCTTTGAACATAATTCATCTGTCTCGTTCTCATATCAATGTCAATATAGTGTTTTGTAATCAAAGCTGCATAATCATTCTGTATATAACATATATAACGTGTCCCGACCCTTTAATGAGGGACTCGGTAATTATAATCATAGCATCATAAACATAAACATAGACGTGTCCCGGCCCTTTCCTGAGGGACTCGGTAATAAGGAATATGCCCTCCTGGCCACCATCTCCATATCATCATATAATCACATCATCATATCATCATATATATATATAACGTGTCCCGGCCCTTTAGTGAGGGACTCGGTGATTAATATAGTAAACATGCGCACGAAAACGTGTCCTGGCCCGGGACTCAGTGAAGGATATAGCGGTAAGCACGAGCAGAATAAATAGCAACCACATATATGCAATTCATCTTTTGAGACTCAATGGACAAGCACTAACCAGCTCTAAAGTGTCAAAATAATATTCATATTCAGTTCTTTTTAAGTCTCATAACAACTATAACAAGAAACGTTTCAGATTTTGTGTACATGTATCAACTTAAAATGGTTTAGCTTTTGAAAGTCAAGTATGCCTCTATTTGTGCAATTCTTTAAGAGTAGGAACTTCTATACATCATTCATTAGTCAATCATATAGTAGGCTTGTGACAATAGCATTAAGGAAATATAGAATCATAAGTCATGCATGGAACTAGAGAGTAGAATTTACCCCAAGGTTCATACCATTTCATACTTACGTCTAGGACATGCCAAAAGAAAGAAGGAATAGGCTTTACATACCTTTAGCGTTTAGTCGTATTATAACTTGTACTTGCTGCCCAAAAACACTTATCCTATATCAAGATATCAAGAGCTACAATTAGTCTACGAGGGAATTCAATACGTACTTTAACGTTAACAATCCCTTTTAAACATTTAGACGACGTTTCGTTCGCATTCAAACCAACTACATACAACCGATCCAACATCAATAATCATATGCTCAATACCAATCCGTACAGCCCACATAACATTCCAAATACATCATTCCATATCGATTCACGTACGGCTACTACATTCTCAAGTTACTCCTAATAATCCGTAGCCTTAACGTTTTCGTGTAGAAACTTTACAACAACCCAAACAACGTAAATACAATATATATTATTAAATATCATTAGTCTTTCCAATTTAAAGAATACAACATGTCCAAAACAGTTCCTAACCACGACACGTCCAAAACAGTCCCTAACCAACAACACGCCCAAAACAGTCCCTAACCAACAACATAAAGGTGCCCGGAATTCTTGCGAACGTTTACGAACATACCAAGCAAACCACATATGATTCTTACACATTATTTCATGTCTTCATTTCATATAATTTTAGTAAAATACGACCAGCAGTCACACGATAAATATATCACCAAATTCGTACGCAAATAGCTACATTGTCGACACTAAAACCTTACAACGACAACAACATGTTTAATGACATTACATTCATGATTTTTGGAACTGTTTTAGCATCATTTCCATTCTTACAACAGCCCACAATTCATCTCAATTTCAACTTGAATCATTATGCTTCACTTCCACTAAACGTTCATAACAAGAATCAACACTCAACACATACAATTTCACCTCTAGCACTAAAACAGTCCACTATTTTGGACTGCTTGTATGCTTCAACATAATTCATTTCTTTAGCACCTTAACTCACATATTCAACATGCATACAATACACCACAATGTCCATAACAACAACAATCAAAATATGGCACAAAACAGTCCATAACTTCTCCTAAAACAGCCCCCTACACGGCTTCAACACAACCACAACAACTTCATGCTTTTCATTCATTTATCCATACTACAACATATTCAATTCATTCCCATCATAAAATTCATGACAACAACCATCAAAATACCAAGTAAAATCAGTTCACTATTTTCCACAAAAACAGTCCACTACACGGCCATACTTCAACAAAACAACAACATGTTCATATCAACACAACTTCACCTCTAAAACAGCCCCTTCGGCTATAACCATATTTCAACACCAACATTCATAATTTCATACATGCAATGTACATTTACATATTCACAACACCTCAAAATTCGTCCTAAAACAGTCCACACGGTTCAACTTCATCATCAAACACATAGAAAATGATCAACTCTTACCTGGTCAAGTTGGCTTCTTAACTTTGCTAGAATCTTGTGAAATGAACTAATACTTGTTCTTGTTGCTCCAATGGATACTCCACTTTGCTATACACCTTGATAAGGGTTGAAACACTTGAAGAAAATATATTTTTTGAATCTACTTGAAGAACCCAAATCTGGCCGTGAGCTATAGGAGCTTGTATGGCATGTTTATGGTTTCTCCTTCACTTGAAACTTAATGGTGAATATGTAGAACACTTTAGGGACTTATTGGTAAGAGAAAAATATAAGGTCTGGCCGTGCAATGGTGGTGGAACTGCCATGGCTGGCCGTGGCTCTCTCTCTCCTTCACTTGGTGAAGATGAGAGCCTCTCTCTCTAAGTTCACTTTGTCTAGTTGGGAAATGAGTTGGCATGCAACTTTTGGTCAACAAGGAGACCATTTTGCTGCCCAATATAGTCATACACGTTCCCCCAACTAAGCATGGCTAAAAATCTGATTTTTGCCTTGTGTTTGTGGGGCCCACACGGCCACAATTGAAAAATTGTGAACATTTAAGTCTTAATCCCCGCTCATCCAACTTGCATCGTCCATATCGCATTACCCCGATATCATTTTGACAAGCGGTTTGTTTCATTGAAAACTAGACTCGATGAACTTCGTTTTAGGCTTTTGAAACACCTTAAACCTCCTCAGATACTAGGATATATGCCTCCTACAATATAGACTAAAATCGGGTCCGAGATTTTATTGAAGTTGTTCCGATTCATTTCGTTTAACTTCTAATCCTCTTCCAACCTCATGTAACCTCTTATGCATACATATACACACTTGTATACATCAATAAATATCCATATACACATCTCGAAAGGTCCAGAGAATCACAATAACCTTAAACATAATTAGAGAACTCACACAGCTTCGACGAAACTCCAATCGCAAAAGTATGTTCATATATTTTGTCCATCTTCTATATCATTACTAATAATGTCAAATACTTTAAAAGGTCACTCGCATTACCTCATATACATACTCATAGCGCGATTTCAAATCCTTTAGGTAACCATGTCACCTTGGGATACTTAAGGAAACCATATATACAACGATATTCTTACAAACTCGATTAACTTTCCTTCAACCTTCTTAACTCATTCTTTCTTGTTTTAATACAAGTAGCACGGATTAGTATGGAGTGTAACATTCTTCCCCCCTTAGGAACATTCGTCCTCGAATGTTACATTAGTGTTGTATAAGAATACTTAACCTTTCACCCTTCCTAGTCAACCTTATCCTTCAATCCCTTACAAGCTGTCTTATCAATATATTCACATCCGTCACAATTTTTTTTTTGTACTCTTGTCTTAATCATACTATTACTTCTTTCAACTATAAACTCGTCATAATTTATCCCTGCTTATCAATTCAGTCGGTACCTCATATAACACCCTAATAAGATTTTCCAGCCTTTTCTAAATCATCTCTTATTATCACAAACCCTTCCGAATTGCCCTATCATTTCCTTTTATACTTGTGGAAAATTTTAGCAGAGTTCCCTCTGTATTTCCTTCCTATCCCAGAACCTGCACGCAGGAAATACCAACAATGCCTCACAGGGCCAATATATATATATATATATATATACACAGCACATCATATCATAGCCACACAGGGCTCCCAATATTAACAACAGCATGAAAATGATGGACTTACCTCGTATGTCTAATCCAAACTGCACCTGTTACACTTTCCTGTTTACCTTCACTTTCATTCTTTAACTCTACATTTCAATCGTTCTTCTAATACCTTACCCGACATGCATTCTTCGTACCCCTGCTTACCTGCGTGCTTTAAAACTTCCAATATCATCAATCACATTCTTTTGTCGATGCCATTCTTTAGCCGAAATCAAATGTTAGTATAAAGAATTTGATTTCCTATGACTGGGCTCTATCGCACGATCATAGATATGAAAGAAAGGTAACATCCTAAATATCCTGTAGCTTCCTGTTTATAGATGTGGTGCACAACACACCGATAAACAAGACTATACTAGACACGGTCTGTAGACACTCCGAATAAGGACCGCTCTGATACCACTTCTGTCACGACCCAACCCCGTAGGCCGTGACTAGTGCCCGAATTGGACACTCATATTGCCGGTTAACTGTAATCATTTATAACTAGTATGTCATGAACTTATTTGTATAAAAAGGTATGGTGTTGTTTTAAAGCTGGCAATTTTTTTTTTTGTATGTCGTAGGCACCTGTCTCCTGAGGAGTTACAATTTTTAAACAACAACATATATTTTTCTACGCAAGCCGACAAGGCTGCCACGATATGCAACATACCAAACATACATATATATGCAAGCCGACAAGGCTGCCATTACGAATGGGTACGCCCCAAACATAAGTCATAGTCATACAACGCATCAACAACTACATACAGACCCACACAGATGTCCACAGACCTCTAAGAGTAATGACAGTATCATATGACGGGACAGGGCCCCGCCGTACCCCGAATAAACACTTATAGATACAACAAAAGGGAGTTATACCACAAGCTAGGCTCCGGAACAAAGGAGCAGTCCAAAATAGCTGAATAGGTATCCTAAGCTGGCGGATCTCCAAAATGAGCATCTGTACCAGCGGGCATGAACGCAGCCCCCCCGAAGAAAGGGGGTCAGTACGGAATATGTACTGATCATGTAAAGCATGAAACATAGTAATAGACTCATACTGAGACAAGGTGTATAGGACTCAATGCAACAAACAGAATTTCATAAAACTTGCCTTTGAACATATTTCATCTGTCTCGTTCTCATATCAATGTTAATATAGTGTTTTGTAATCAAAGCTGCATAATCATTCTGTATATAACATATATAACGTGTCCCGGCCCTTTAATGAGGGACTCGGTAATTATAATCATAGCATCATAAACATAAACATAGACGTGTCCCGACCCTTTCCTGAGGGACTCGGTAATAAGGAATATGCCCTCCTGGCCACCATCTCCATATCATCATATAATCACATCATCATATCATCATATATATATATAACGTGTCCCGGCCCTTTAGTGAGGGACTCGGTGATTAATATAGTAAACATGCGCACGAAAACGTGTCCTGGCCCGAGACTCAGTGAAGGATATAGCGGTAAGCACGAGCAGAATAAATAGCAACGACATATATGCAATTCATCTTTTGAGACTCAATGGACAAGCACTAACCAGCTCTAAAGTGTCAAAATAATATTCATATTCAGTTCTTTTTAAGTGTCATAACAACTATAACAAGAAACGTTTCAGATTTCGTGTACATGTATCAACTTAACATGGTGTAGCTTTTGAAAGTCAAATATGCCTCTATTTGTGCAATTCTTTAAGAGTAGGAACTTCTATACATCATTCATTAGTCAATCATATAGTAGGCTTGTGACAATAGCATTAAGGAAATATAGAATCATAAGTCATGCATGGAACTAGAGAGTAGAATTTACCCCAAGGTTCATACCATTTCATACTTACGTCTAGGACATGCCAAAAGAAAGAAGGAATAGGCTTTACATACCTTTAGCGTTTAGTCGTATTATAACTTGTACTTGCTGCCCAAAAACACTTATCCTATATCAAGATATCAAGAGCTACAATTAGTCTACGAGGGAATTCAATACCTACTTTAACGTTAACAATCCCTTTTAAACATTTAGACGACGTTTCGTTCGCATTCAAACCAACTACATACAACCGATCCAACATCAATAATCATATGCTCAATACCAATCCGGACAGCCCACATAACATTCCAAATACATCATTCCATATCGATTCACGTACGGCTACTACATTCTCAAGTTACTCCTAATAATCCGTAGCCTTAACGTTTTCGTGTAGCAACTTTACAACAACCCAAACAACGTAAATACAATATATATTCTTAACTATCATTAGTCTTTCCAATTTAAAGAATACAACATGTCCAAAACAGTTCCTAACCACGACACGTCCAAAACAGTCCCTAACCAACAACACGCCCAAAACAGTCCCTACCCAACAACATAAAGGTGCCCGGAATTCTTGCGAACGTTTACGAACGTACCAAGCAAACCACATATGATTCTTACACATTATTTCATGTCTTCATTTCATATAATTTTAGTAAAATACGACCAGCAGTCACACGATAAATATATCACCAAATTCGTACGCAAATAGCTACATTGTCGACACTAAAACCTTACAACAACAACAACATGTTTAATGACATTACATTCATGATTTTTGGAACTGTTTTAGCATCATTTTCATTCTTACAACAGCCCACAATTCATCTCAATTTCAACTTGAATCATTATGCTTCACTTCCACTAAACGTTCATAACAAGAATCAACACTCAACACATACAATTTCACCTCTAGCACTAAAACAATCCACTATTTTGGACTGCTTGTATGCTTCAACATAATTCATTTCTTTAGCACCTTAATTAAAATATTCAACATGCATACAATACACCACAATGTCCATAACAACAACAATCAAAATATGGCACAAAACAGTCCATAACTTCTCCTAAAACAACCCCCTACATGGCTTCAACACAACCACAACAACTTCATGCTTTTCATTCATTTATCCATACTACAACATATTCAATTCATTCCCATCATAAAATTCATGACAACAACCATCAAAATACCAAGTAAAATCAGTTCACTATTTTCCACAAAAACAGTCCACTACACGGCCATACTTCAACAAAACAACAACATGTTCATATCAACACAACTTCACCTCTAAAACAGCCCCTTCGGCTATAACCATATTTCAACACCAACATTCATAATTTCATACATGCAATGTACATTTACATATTCACAACACCTCAAAATTCGTCCTAAAACAGTCCACACGGTTCAACTTCATCATCAAACACATAGAAAATGATCAACTCTTACCTGGTCAAGTTGGCTTCTTAACTTTGCTAGAATCTTGTGAAATGAACTAATACTTGTTCTTGTTGCTCCAATGGATACTCCACGTTGCTATACACCTTGATAAGGGTTGAAACACTTGAAGAAAATATATTTTTTGAATCTACTTGAAGAACCCAAATCTGGCCGTGAGCTATAGGAGCTTGTATGGCATGTTTATGGTTTCTCCTTCACTTGAAACTTAATGGTGAATATGTAGAACACTTTAGGGACTTATTGGTAAGAGAAAAATATAAGGTCTGGCCGTGCAATGGTGGTGGAACTGCCATGGCTGGCCGTGGCTCTCTCTCTCCTTCACTTGGTGAAGATGAGAGCCTCTCTCTCTAAGTTCACTTTGTCTAGTTGGGAAATGAGTTGGCATGCAACTTTTGGTCAACAAGGAGACCATTTTGCTGCCCAATATAGTCATACACGTTCCCCCAACTAAGCATGGCTAAAAATCTGATTTTTGCCTTGTGTTTGTGGGGCCCACACGGCCACAATTGAAAAATTGTGAACATTTAAGTCTTAATCCCCGCTCATCCAACTTGCATCGTCCATATCGCATTACCCCGATATCGTTTTGACAAGAGGTTTGTTTCATTGAAAACTAGACTCGATGAACTTCGTTTTAGGCTTTTGAAACACCTTAAACCTCCTCAGATACTAGGAGATATGCCTCCTACAATATAGACTAAAATCGGGTCCGAGATTTTATTGAAGTTGTTCCGATTCATTTCGTTTAACTTCTAATCCTCTTCCAACCTCATGTAACCTATTATGCATACATATACACACTTGTATACATCAATAAATATCCATATACACATCTCGAAAGGTCCAGAGAATCACAATAACCTTAAACATAATTAGAGAACTCACACAACTTCGACGAAACTCCAATCGCAAAAGTATGTTCATATATTTTGTCCATCTTCTATATCATTACTAATAATCTCAAATACTTTAAAAGGTCACTCGCATTACCTCATATACATACTCATAGCGCGATTTCAAATCCTTTAGGTAACCATGTCACCTTGGGATACTTAAGGAAATCATATATACAACGATATTCTTACTAACTCGATTAACTTTTCTTCAACCTTCTTAACTCATTCTTTCTTGTTTTAATACAAGTAGCACGGATTAGTATGGAGTGTAACATTCTTCCCCCCTTAGGAACATTCGTCCTCGAATGTTACATTAGTGTTGTATAAGAATACTTAACCTTTCACCCTTCCTAGTCAACCTTATCCTTCAATCCCTTAGTAGCTGTCTTATCAATATATTCACATCCGTCACAATTTCTTTTTTGTACTCTTGTCTTAATCATACTATTACTTCTTTCAACTATAAACTCGTCATAATTTATCCCTGCTTATCAATTCAGTCGGAACCTCATATAACACCCTAATAAGATTTTCCAGCCTTTTCTAAATCATCTCTTATTATCACAAACCCTTCCGAATTGCCCTATCATTTCCTTTTATACTTGTGGAAAATTTTAGCAGAGTTCCCTCTGTATTTCCTTCCTATCCCAGAACCTGCACGCAGGAAATACCAACAATGCCTCACAGGGCCAACATATATATATATATATACACATCACATCATATCATAGCCACACAGGGCTCCCAATATTAACAACAGCATGAAAATGATGGACTTACCTCATATGTCTAATCCAAACTGCACCTGTTACACTTTCCTGTTTACCTTCACTTTCAATCTTTAACTCTACATTTCAATCGTTCTTCAAATACCTTCCCCGACATGCATTCTTCGTACCCCTGCTTACCTGCGTGCTTTAAAACTTCCAATATCATCAATCACATTCTTTTGTCGATGTCGTTCTTTAGCTGAAATCAAATGTTAGTATAAAGAATTTGATTTCCTATGACTGGGCTCTATCGCACGATCTTAGATATGAAAGAAAGGTAACATCCTAAATATCCTGTAGCTTCCTGTTTATAGATGTGGTGCACAACACACCGATAAACAAGACTATACTAGACACGGTCTGTAGACACTCCGAGGAAGGACCACTCTGATACCACTTCTGTCACGACCCAACCCCGTAGGCCGTGACTAGTGCCCGAATTGGACACTCATATTGTCGGTTAACTGTAATCATTTATAACTAGTATGTCATGAACTTATTTGTATAAAAAGGTATGGTGTTGTTTTAAAGCTGTCAAATTTTTTTTTGTATGTCGTAGGCACCTGTCTCCTGAGGAGTTACAATTTTTAAACAACAACATGTATTTTTCTACGCAAGCCGACAAGGCTGCCACGATATGCAACATACCAAACATACATATATATGCAAGCCGACAAGGCTGCCATTACGAATGGGTACGCCCCACACATAAGTCATAGTCATACAACGCATCAACAACTACATACAGACCCACACAGATGTCCACAGACGCCTAAGAGTAATGACAGTATCATATGACGGGACAGGGCCCCGCCGTACCCCGAATAAACACTTATAGATACAACAAAAGGGAGTTATACCACAAGATAGGCTCCGGAACAAAGGAGCAGTCCAAAATAGCTGAATAGGTATCCTAAGCTGGCGGATCTCCAAAATGAGCATCTGTACCAGCGGGCATGAACGCAGCCCCCCCGAAGAAAGGGGGTCAGTACGGAATATGTACTGATCATGTAAAGCATGAAACATAGTAATAGACTCATACTGAGACAAGGTGTATAGGACTCAATGCAACAAACAGAATTTCATAAAACTTGCCTTTGAACATATTTCATCTGTCTCGTTCTCATATCAATGTCAATATAGTGTTTTGTAATTAAAGCTGCATAATCATTCTGTATATAACATATATAACGTGTCCCGGCCCTTTAATGAGGGACTCGGTAATTATAATCATAGCATCATAAACATAAACATAGACGTGTCCCGGCCCTTTCCTGAGGGACTCGGTAATAAGGAATATGCCCTCCTGGCCACCATCTCCATATCATCATATAATCACTTCATCATATCATCATATATATATATAACGTGTCCCGGCCCTTTAGTGAGGGACTCGGTGATTAATATAGTAAACATGCGCACGAAAACGTGTCCTGGCCCGGGACTCAGTGAAGGATATAGCGGTAAGCACGAGCAGAATAAATAGCAACCACATATATGCAATTCATCTTTTGAGACTCAATGGACAAGCACTAACCAGCTCTAAAGTGTCAAAATAATATTCATATTCAGTTCTTTTTAAGTCTCATAACAACTATAACAAGAAACGTTTCAGATTTCGTGTACATGTATCAACTTAACATGGTGTAGCTTTTGAAAGTCAAGTATGCCTCTATTTGTGCAATTCTTTAAGAGTAGGAACTTCTATACATCATTCATTAGTCAATCATATAGTAGGCTTGTGACAATAGCATTAAGGAAATATAGAATCATAAGTCATGCATGGAACTAGAGAGTAGAATTTACCCCAAGGTTCATACCATTTCATACTTACGTCTAGGACATGCCAAAAGAAAGAAGGAATAGGCTTTACATACCTTTAGCGTTTAGTCGTATTATAACTTGTACTTGCTGCCCAAAAACACTTATCTTATATCAAGATATCAAGAGCTACAATTAGTCTACGAGGGAATTCAATACGTACTTTAACGTTAACAATCCCTTTTAAACATTTAGACGACGTTTCGTTCGCATTCAAACCAACTACATACAACCGATCCAACATCAATAATCATATGCTCAATACCAATCCGGACAGCCCACATAACATTCCAAATACAACATTCCATATCGATTCACGTACGGCTACTACATTCTCAAGTTACTCCTAATAATCGGTAGCCTTAACGTTTTCGTGTAGCAACTTTACAACAACCCAAACAACGTAAATACAATATATATTCATAACTATCATTAGTCTTTCCAATTTAAATAATACAACATGTCCAAAACAGTTCCTAACCACGACACGTCCAAAACAGTCCCTAACCAACAACACGCCCAAAACAGTCCCTAACCAACAACATAAAGGTGCCCGGAATTCTTGCGAACGTTTACGAACATATCAAGCAAACCACATATGATTCTTACACATTATTTCATGTCTTCATTTCATATAATTTTAGTAAAATACGACCAGCAGTCACACGATAAATATATCACCAAATTCGTACGCAAATAGCTACATTGTCGACACTAAAACCTTACAACGACAACAACATGTTTAATGACATTACATTCATGATTTTTGGAACTGTTTTAGCATCATTTCCATTCTTACAACAGCCCACAATTCATCTCAATTTCAACTTGAATCATTATGCTTCACTTCCACTAAACGTTCATAACAAGAATCAACCCTCAACACAGACAATTTCACCTCTAGCACTAAAACAGTCCACTATTTTGGACTGCTTGTATGCTTCAACATAATTCATTTCTTTAGCACCTTAATTCACATATTCAACATGCATACAATACACCACAATGTCCATAACAACAACAATCAAAATATGGCACAAAACAGTCCATAACTTCTCCTAAAACAGCCCCCTACACGGCTTCAACACAACCACAACAACTTCATGCTTTTCATTCATTTATCCATACTACAACATATTCAATTCATTCCCATCATAAAATTCATGACAACAACCATCAAAATACCAAGTAAAATCAGTTCACTATTTTCCACAAAAACAGTCCACTACACGGCCATACTTCAACAAAACAACAACATGTTCATATCAACACAACTTCACCTCTAAAACAGCCCCTTCGGCTATAACCATATTTCAACACCAACATTCATAATTTCATACATGAAATGTACATTTACATATTCACAACACCTCAAAATTCGTCCTAAAACAGTCCACACGGTTCAACTTCATCATCAAACACATAGAAAATGATCACCTCTTACCTGATCAAGTTGGCTTCTTAACTTTGCTAGAATCTTGTGAAATGAACTAATACTTGTTCTTGTTGCTCCAATGGATACTCCACGTTGCTATACACCTTGATAAGGGTTGAAACACTTGAAGAAAATATATTTTTTGAATCTACTTGAAGAACCCAAATCTGGCCGTGAGCTATAGGAGCTTGTATGACATGTTTATGGTTTCTCCTTCACTTGAAACTTAATGGTGAATATGTAGAACACTTTAGGGACTTATTGGTAAGAGAAAAATATAAGGGCTGGCCGTGCAATGGTGGTGGAACTGCCATGGCTGGCCGTGGCTCTCTCTCTCCTTCACTTGGTGAAGATGAGAGCCTCTCTCTCTAAGTTCACTTTGTCTAGTTGGGAAATGAGTTGGCATGAAACTTTTGGTCAACAAGGAGACCATTTTGCTGCCCAATATAGTCATACACGTTCCCCCAACTAAGCATGGCTAAAAATCTGATTTTTGCCTTGTGTTTGTGGGGCCCACACGGCCACAATTGAAAAATTGTGAACATTTAAGTCTTAATCCCCGCTCATCCAACTTGCATCGTCCATATCTCATTACCCCGATATCGTTTTGACAAGCGGTTTGTTTCATTGAAAACTAGACTCGATGAACTTCGTTTTAGGCTTTTGAAACACCTTAAACATCCTCATATACTAGGAGATATGCCTCCTACAATATAGACTAAAATCGGGTCCGAGATTTTATTGAAGTTGTTCCGATTCATTTCGTTTAACTTCTAATCCTCTTCCAACCTCATGTAACCTCTTATGCATACATATACACACTTGTATACATCAATAAATATCCATATACACATCTCGAAAGGTCCAGAGAATCACAATAACCTTAAACATAATTAGAGAACTCACACTGCTTCGACGAAACTCCAATCGCAAAAGTATGTTCATATATTTTGTCCATCTTCTATATCATTACTAATAATCTCAAATACTTTAAAAGGTCACTCTCATTACCTCATATACATACTCATAGCGCGATTTCAAATCCTTTAGGTAACCATGTCACCTTGGGATACTTAAGGAAACCATATATACAACGATATTCTTACTAACTCGATTAACTTTCCTTGAACCTTCTTAACTCATTCTTTCTTGTTTTAATACAAGTAGCACGGATTATTATGGAGTGTAACATGCCCGATGCCCACTCTTGCGACAACGTGACCACTACAGTAGTCCCGCTTCAGTGAATTTTCAGACCGATGTGGCGGTCAACCAATTAATACACTGGCAACTTCTGCAGCATGGCCACTCCTATAACGGTGCCGCTATAGCGGGGCACCAGAACCAGAAACTCTAATAAAATCACAATCTCAACCCAAAATCTCGACAATCACCCGAGGCCATCTGCGCATATACCACATATGTAGACATACATAAAAATACACTATGATTTTACTCGTGGCCTCAAAATTTCCATCGGGGGTGTCATTGACCGAGTCAACCCCCAACACCTCAAAACTAACCCAAGTCCCAAAATGCACCCGAGTGCATTGGGAACCAAACCAAATATTCTTACAAGTTCTAAAGGACCATCCAGAACCCGAAACCGACAAATTTTCGAAAAAGGTTCGTTTACTCAAAAGTTAACTTTGAGTCAACTCTTTTTCGCTTAAAGCCCAGATTTCCCAAAAACTTACCCAGATCAACTCTGATGACCTCGGGAAGTGTGCCAATGGTCCTCGCGGGTCAATATGAGCAATAAAGCTCGGAAAAGGATCAAAAGGGTCTGAAACACAATAACGACCAAACGGGTCGTTACCTCAGATATTAATTAAACAATCGCTCGTCCTCGAGCCACGAGGAATAGAGGACGGTAAAAGATACCTGAGCCTGCAGCAGCTGGGGATATCTCGAACACATATCAGGCTCCTCCTAATAGGAAGGATTCTCATCGAACAAAACTGAATCCCAACGAATGATATAGGAACCATCAGAATAGCTGTTACACCCCGGAAATTTTTTGTCAACATACAGTAAATAGACTAACGATGGGCAGGACGTATACGATGTTTCAAAAAGTAAGAAATAACATTTGATGACCCTAATTAAGATTTCAAAGACATTCGAGGTAGGGGGAGAAAGTTTGCCAAGAGAAGGTAAGGCATACGATATGTATCGGAAAGGATTTACGAGTAACAAGTTAATGATGATTTGGAGAAGAGTTATAATGTCCCTTATATTGTTAATGAGGTGATAAACAAGTGTCAACAAGGTTCCATAAGGATTGGAGATCAAACGAAGAGACGAGAACAAAATCGGAGAAGAGACAGATTATACGACCAATTATACGGTCCGTATAATGGTCCGCAGAATCGTCACAGTGAAGGTCCCTCACTGATGGGATGATACGGTCACTTATACGGACCGTATAATGATCACAGAATGAGTTGTTGCTGGGGATGATTTTACGGTCACTTATACGGACCGAATAAATTTATACGGACCGTATAAGTGTCCGTATAATTATGTCGGGACAGAATTTTAAGTTTTAAATAAGGGACCCAAGATCATTATTTTCATTTTCCCATCTTCTCATTTTCTCTCCACAACTCAAGAACCCTCTAGAACTTTCCACACTCTTCATCTACAAGAATCCCAGTGAAACTAAGGATCAACTTCATCAAACCAACAAAATTAAGTGTAAGAAACACATTAAAGTTCATCCAAGCCAAGGAATATCAATAGAAGTGAACTAGGGTTTTGGTGCAAGAGAAATATTTTAACTCAAGGCTTATTCCTACACTATCTAAGGTAAGTTTTATGGTATTTCAATGTCTTTTAAGGTATTGAAAAGTTGAAACACTTGGATTGTAGGAGGATATAGGAAATGGGTCATGAATGTGGGAATAATGTCATTTTTTAGTAGTAGTTTGGAGTGAATCATGAATATTGATATGTTGGGATTGTAATTACGTTATGAATGATGTTAAGAGCATGATAGAAACATTAGATGAGAATGAATGTAATATTGTATTATCATCATGATTATGGGTGACCTTGAGAGGAAATTGTGGGTATTGGATAATGATGAATTTGACAAAAGTTATTGATGATGATATTATGAATGTTATTATTGAAGTTTGGGAGTTGATATATGATATGGAGAAAGTAGTAGAAACAAAGGAGATGCAGCTCAATTTTCTTTAGCTTTAGTTCAAACACGCTTATGATATCGATTATCTAATATGAGTATGAACTCTCTTGAAGGTAGAAACGTGAATATTGGAAAGGAACGTTCAAGCGATAGAGTAGCTAAACGAAAAGGTATGTGAGGCTAGTCCCTTCTTTCTAAGGCATGAATCTTATTACATGATCTTTTGTCACGACCCGACTCGGGGCCGCGACGAGCACTCGGTGCTAGCCCACCCGGGCACCCTCTTAGCTTACTCTTATGCTTACATCTAGGTGAGCCACATAATTATACATGCATTTCCATTCATTCATCAACTAGTCCCATTTGGACAACAACCCATTTATATCATCATAGGCATCTATGCCACATCAATGTACATGGGCCCACGTGGCCGACAAAATGATATACTAAACATAGGCCGACAAGGCCAAACACATCTACCCACACACACACAAATCTACGAGCCTCTAAGAGTATAACATATCACATTAGCGGGACAGGACCCCGCTATGCCCATAATTATATACACAAAATAATGAGTACCCAAAAGATATGACTCCGAAGGAAATGGAGCTCTCTATGTAATCTCCGAATAGGCAGCTATGGATCAAGTCTGTCTCCCTGTGCACCTGCGGGCATGACGCAGCGTCCACAAACAAAAGGACGTCAGTACGAAGAATGTACTGAGTATGTAAAGCATGAGCAAGATCAATAAATAAGCATCATGAACAGCATATGAATTAGCATATGAGAGGGGGGGGGGGAGACAATAATATCATCGTCATAGACTTACCTGCCTTTCGTAGGACTTTTCATTTTTCATATGTATTTGTACACCTACGTCATCATCCGTATTCCATAATAGTACTCGTACCATACTTGTGCTCATATTCGTACACATGTCCTTATTCGCATTTGTATACATAGTCTTTTCACATTCATATTCATATTATATGCATAGCCATACACTTATATACATACATAGCGTGCCCGACCATAAGGTTCGGTGTTTCATACGTACTTAGCCAACCAAGGCTCAATGTTATTTCTACCTGGCCCTACCAAGGCTTCAGGATTATCCGTACCATCTGCAGACGTGTGCGCGCATTACGTAATCGTATACATACTTTATACATAATCATATACATATATACATCCATATACATATATTCTACCCGACATTATAAGCTCGGGGTGTCATTATATCCCTTCGTAGGCACATGTGAATATAATAGCCCGTAGGCACCTTTTGCATCATTATTATTATCATCGTCATCACTATCATCGTCATTATTGCTACATCCATATCTTAGGATTACTCGTCATATGAGGGGCGTAGTACAATCGTAGTACATGTTAAGGATCGTGAGCTTATGAGCTCGGAGTGTCAATCACTGGAATACAACATACTCATATAGAGGAATTACAAATTTGGCCAAGAACCATGCCTTATGAAAGAAGGGTTAGCCTTAAATACCTTTTCGTCGGACTATTCTACACTTGCACGTTTCCTTCCAATGCTAGCGTCTATACCTTCATTAATATCATAACAATGACCATTAGTCATTCACATCATCCACATCATCTAGGTTTCTCAATTTGCTTCTAATTCTCCCATATTTATGGTCATGACCTCCAACTTCGTCCATTCGCCTAAAGTGTCTAGTTCATGATCTTAGTACCATTTATAAAGCGTTCATATCACAACACAACAACATTCATGATTCAATTCCAACTATTCCACAAAATGTCACTATTCACCATTCATGACCTAGTTGACCACATTTTCTACAATCCATGTATTTTAATTCTCCAATACCTTAAACATCTTGTAAAAATCATGAATCTTACCTTAGAAGTTGTAGGAACAAGCTTTGGTTAATAATACTCCACTTTGAGCAAAACCCAAGTTTTTTCTCCATTTGCATTTCTTGACCTGAATGGTATTTAATGGCTTGCTTACACTTGATTCACTTGTTTCTGTTGTTGGGGACTTATAATCCTTGAAAACTTATGAAATAAATGTAGACAGATGATTCTAGAGAGAAGTGGTGTAATGTGGAAATGAAATAAGACAAGTTTTGATCCTCATATTTAATGAATTGAAAAATTTGTGCTGGGTGAACAGTGGTCGTCCATGGAGGTTTACGGTCCGTATTTCAGTTTACGGACCGTCCCTCGTGGTCGTCTTTAAGCTTAAGCAGAACCAGAAGCTTAAGGCTGCATGCATGGTGATTTACGACCATGGTTTACGGGCCGTAAATCACTTTACGGTCCGTCCACCAGGTCGTATTTAACCATTTCCTCGGCTGGCAGAAAGTTGAAGCCTTGCATGGCAGTTTACGACTGCCAGTTTACGGACGGTATTGCACTTTACGGTCCGTATTTTGCAATTTACGACCACTGGGCAATTGCAATTCTGCAACTTCCCATATTTCTTAGACTTCTCATTTGAATCACCCACGTCCATGCACATGCATTGCTCACCTTGTATCTCATCTTAACTTAGCCAACTTCTTCGTCTCACATCGGATACTTTCGAAATCTCGCCTAAGGTCATCAACGTCGTCTCTTGCTCAGGGACATCATGCACTCATATTCATCACTTGTTCGTTCTCTTGCGTACCAATGGAAAATTTTCCGAGGTGTAACATCTTTCCTCCTTCTCCATGAATTTCCTGCATTCCGGAAAACTAAGAGTCTATTCTACCACTTTTGTCACAACCCAACCGGAGGGCCGCGACGGGCACCGGGTGCTAGCCCACCCGAGCACCTCTTAACATACCTTTACATTTATATCTAGGTGAGCCACATATTAAATCATGCATTTCTATTCATCAATCAAACTAATCCCATCGGACAACAGCATCTTTATATCATCGTTGGCATCTATGCCCATGTCAATGTATGTCAAACCCCAACCTTGGCAAGCCGTGACTGGCACTCGGCACCCTACGGGAACCGAGCGAACCAAACTGTAACTCACGTTTTCTGTATCTCAAAGGGCAACATAAGACCAAGGTACTGTAAGCCATAGGGGCACAAGCCCAAAAGATAACATACTTACGTCTTCAAGCTAATCCCGAGTGCATGTGCCGGTAAGGCTATCCTTAATAATGATACAACATAGTATAAGTCGAGATACTTCTAAGATAACTAACTGTGCGTATCAGTCTACGAGCCTCTACAGGAGTACATGACATAAAGTGTTATGTCCCGTATTTTCGTATAACGGGAAATCAAGAATAAATAAGGCTTGTGTGTGTTGAGGAAATAATTTGATTCAAGTTGCTATGCTCATGTGATTATGAAATCATTGATATCAAGACCTCGGGGAAGGCCGAGGGTAAATTTGGAACTTCGGAAATTAGTTTCGGAAATTACAAAACGGGACTTTTAATGAATCGGGCCAAGAAAATTGAATACAAGAATTTAGGCCCAATGAATAAGGTGGCCGGCCAAGGAGGCAAGCCCAAGCCCACTTTTAATGAGTCATGTGCTATGCACATGACTCCTACTTGGATATATATTATACACACTTGAGGGATTTCAAGATAAACACAAAAAAATTTCAAGAACACCCACAAAAGAGGGCATTCGGCCGAAAAAGAAAGAGAAAGAAAAAATTAATTTCGTGGCTTGTTTCTAATCCCGTCACTTAGCCTCTTTGGAATAATTGGTGAGTTCGAGGTGCTCTTCGTTGTGATACAAGCAGTTCGGAAAAAGAGCGACGTTTGCGGCAAGTCGGAAACTCAAGAAAAAGGTAAGATTTTTATGTTTTAATGTTATGAAATGGATATGTATGTGTTGGTGATTGAATTAGTGTGAAGATTGTGGGATGGGGTTGTGTTTGTGCATGGTGTGTGTGTGTAAAAAGTGTGGGTTTGGCCGTGAGTTTTGTGTGGTGCAAGCCATAAGAATTTTATCTTGTTTAGTGTGAATAATGTGTTGTTGCGGTCTTTATGTTGTAAAGGATTGATTAAGGAATTGAGTTGGTGTTAGAAAATAATTTCGGACGTTATCGGAAAGCGTATACATTTGGTATATTTGTGTATATCATAGTATATTTATGACACTAAAGACCTTAAATAAGATTTATGGTTGATGATAATGAGTTTGGAATGAAACGACGTAAGTTAGAACGTTCGTCGTAACTTTTGGTGTTTGGAATAAAAATTGGAAAGTAGTGAACCTTGGGGATGATTGTATATGGTTTGGAACTTGTTTGCTATGTAATGGAATAATCTTGAATGAATGAATACAATAATGTGGGTATGAGTTGAAATTGTGAAGTTTGGAAATAGGATTATCAACTTATGAAATAAGGTGCAATTATGAAGTTAGTGTGTTTGATTGTGATTCGTATTGTGTAATGATGTTTGGGCTGTTGATGTTGTTATATTTTGAGCCGAGCTAAGTCTCGGGGGCGTTAGATTTATAGGGGAAGTGCTGCCGAAATTTCGGTAGCCAAATATAGCCCAAAGACTAAAATGTTAATTCTCATGAATAGTAACTGGTAAAAGTGACCATTTGCAGTTTCTGGACGAAACGGGAATTGCGATTTGAGGAGCGTAAGGCGCCAACCAGGTATGTAAAGCCTACCTCTCATTCTTTTGGCATGTCCTAGACCCACTAGGTAAATTTCGGAATCACGGGAATAACTCTGCTCTCGGAAATCGAGGTTCAAGTTCGAGCACTATTCATTCAGCGCGATTGAAACCTTTTGGTCCCATTTGGGTAAAAGAACGCTCGTACCTCCATAACTTGTGCTGTTGAGTCCGAAACTCTTCGAAACTTTTGTAAATGACTCTATGGAGCCAAAAATCTGCGATTTGTGTCCGCCGCCTCAATTTGACCCGAGGTGGGCCCGCGAACCCCGAGGCTCCCCTTATTCGGTTTGTTTGATTCGTTTGTGTCCGTTATGATCCGCAACCGTCTGTTTATGACCCAAAGATGTGTTTGAAACTTCCTATGCCATTAATGTACGTTCTGTACTTTGAATGATGTGAGATTTTCGGAAAATGACTTATAAACAGTTCTTCTTACGAATTTGACAGTTTGGAACTTCGTAACCTTTATATGCCTACTTTTATCAATTCGATTCCTACTCCGAGCCTTCTGGCGTCAGTATCTACCTATATGTAAACGATATGTTGAGTCCGACAAATTATTTTGATATGCATATGGTTTCTGCACTACTCTGTTCGTGCTGTCTGTTGTGACTTCGTTCGTCGGTACCCGGGCCGACTTTGTGATCGTGCGCGCTATAATATATTCGGGAGTTATGATGTGTTACGGTTTCCGAGGCCTCGCCATAGGGCCGGTTACCGTTTATGGAGTTATGATGTGATATGGCATTTGATATGTTCTGATGATATGATGTGTATGTGATATGATGTGTCTGGAGACTGTACGGAGATTTGAAAACTTCTGGAGTTATGATGTGTTGTGGCACCAGCGTCGGGGGGTGACCACGTTCCTATACCCTATGCATGATTTGATTTGCATTTGTACGTTCGCCTCCCGCACAGGTTTGCTTTGTTTACGATGTTGGTGTGTTTGTTCTTTCTGACTCCAGCTGTGTTTGTAATTTCTGTACCTTCTGCTTTACATACTCAGTACGTCTCCCGTACTGACCCCCGTTTCTTCGGGGGCTGTGTTTCATGCCCGCAGGTACCGAAGCTCGTTTGGATGGTCCCCCAGTTTAGGCTACTCTTTCGGCTGTGTTGAAGAGCTCCCCTTGATCCGGAGCCTACTTTCGGTACATATCTTTTGGTTGTGTCTGTACTCTGTATATTTGGATGAGTGGGTACGGCGGGGCCCTGTCCCGTCCTAAGTTTGTATGTTCTGTTTTGTCTAGAGGCCTGTAGTCAGATGTGTGGGTCGTGGGTCCGGTGTGTTTGCATGTGAGTCTGTTTTACGATCTTAAGCGGCCCGTACGCTACTATGGCCAAGTCGGCCTCTGAGTTTGTATGTATGTGTATGCATTTGGGGGCGATGTGCATTCCGCCACCCTTCTGATGTGTGTGTGAAATTTGGCGATGTACATTCCGCCTCCTTTCTGATTTGTGATTTGTCTGATCAGTACGGGCGACTGCTTAGGATAAGTGTTTGGTAGATGTCTGATTCCGATGTTGAGTTCGAATAACGTACGTTGAGTTTGGACGAGTCTGATTACGATGGTCTGGGTGTGAGTTCGTTTGGGGTGTCCCAGCAGGACACCAGTCGCGGCCCACGGGGCTGGGTCGTGACAAAAGTGGTATCAGAGCGGTTTGTCCTCGGAATGTCTACAGGCCGTGTCTAGTAGAGTCTTGTTTATCGATGTGTTGTGCACCACATCTATAAACGGGAAGCTACAGGGCATTTAGGATGTTACCCCTTCTTTGGATTCTTAGATCGTGCGATAAAGCTGTATGATTAGGATGATTCTCCTTTACGAATTGCTGTGCCTACAACAAGGCTCCATGGAGCAGAAGTGTCGGTATTTGGGAAAAAAATGATTCTGACCCTCTTCCTGCAAGTGATTGTAGGTTGGTGAAGGATGAAGAGGACGGCTTCCGACGATGAGGATGGGGGTGCCAAGAAGGCCCCCAGGCTGTCACCAGGGCCAAGTAGGCAGGGCCCCAGTTACTCGATCGAGACGGATCCTTCGGAGGATTCCCCGGAGGATAGCTACGATACGGATCCGTCGGAGGACCCCTCTACGACTCCTCCAGAGTCCCCGATCCCTGGGGCGGAGGATCCCGTGGAGGATGGCTACGACACAGATATCTCGGAGGGTCTGGCGATGACCCCTCCGGAGTTTCTTACCTCTGCGGAGGAGGATAGTAATGAGGCAGGCCCATCGGAGCATTCTTCTGGGATGACTCAGGAGGAGATTTTCAAATACGCGCCATCTCTTGTCATTAGGGAGAACCCTGATAGCCCGGCCACCTCGGAGAGTGCTATGGATTTCTCCGGTTCTTGGCCTGGGTCACCGGTGAGCCGGGATTTGTCTGATCGTCCGTACCCCTCCGATTCAGATGCAGGTGATAGTGGAGACCGGATAGGCAGGGAGCAGACAGACGTGGATGATAGTGGACATACCTCTCACGGCAGCTCCCCAGGTCAGACCCGATATTGACTATTTATAAGTGTATGAGTTTTTAGAATTTTCTAAATGTGTATGATATTCACAAAAACGTTGTCCTATGAAGACGACGGAAATTTAAGGGAATTAGAGACCGGGTGACCCAAGGCAAGGGCGACTAAATATCCCCACCGTTCGAGTGATTTTGGAAATCCTGGATGAAGGTAAACAGGGAGGTGCCCCGATGCCGTTCGAGTTGGGCACGTGTGGTAAGTGTCGACGATGTTATAATTTCTATTTGAAGTCATCAGCCCTGTGTGGCTGCGTTACGACGTGATATGATATGTATGTGTGTGCATATGTGTTGGCCCTGTGAGGCGTGGTTGGTATTTCTGGTGTACAGGTTTCGGATAGTAAGAAATACAGAGGAAACTCTGCCCAAATTTTTCCAGAAATATAGGAGTAAAAATGGAGACCAAGTACAAAAGGCCCCGCGATACTTATCGGGCTTTAGTTTTCTTCTGACGGTAGCCAGAGAACACCTTACGGTGGCATTCCTATCGGATCACATCGATTATTTGGAGGCTTAGACTCGTGGGTTAGTTGTGATCATATGTATATGTGTATGAAAGTGAATGTTGGGAATTCAGAAAGGCGACAAGGTAATGGTACGGCTTAGCCGAGAGTGGGACCCGCTACGAAAAATTTCCGAAAAATTTGCTAAGACCCCGTTTGGCCTAAAATTACGTGACAAAGGTAGTGCGAGGCAATTGGCGAAATTATATCAGCCCTAACGTGTCAAACTGCGCGAAAGTTTCGGAGTTAAGCGTGCGCAAGCCAGGGCAATCCTGGATGGGTGACCCCCTGGGAAGTAATGCAAAAATTTTGCACAAGTGTAAGTATGACTAACGTAAATGAAAACTTGGGGTAACCAAAGGCAAATAGGATGTGTGTGAAGTAATTAGTGCCCTTTCGAGAGTCGCGCGGAACGAGGCGGACTAAATGGGCAAAAGGGGAAGGGTACAACACCTCTTGGGAAATTGAACGAATTTGAATAACAGTCAGAGATGTTCGCCAGTAAGGTATGAGTAAACGTGTGTATGTGTATGTGTATGTGTATGTGTGTGTGTATGATTTCCATTCAGGGCCATGAGGGCTAAGAGCCGAGCCCCGGAAACTAATGTTGTGATAAATAAAAGATAAGCAGTGTGAGTAGTTGGAATGTTTGAAGAAGCCGATACGTAAGACGCAAGGTAAATTGTGTGACGACTGATGGGTGAGTTTGCAAATAAAGGAAAATTCTCATAAATTCTTGGAGCCTTAATATAAATGATTTAATCCCAAATTGACATTCTATCCATAGTGCTTCTGCACTTCCGATGCCGATGAGGCTCTACCTAGTACGCCTCTATATTTCTGAGTTCGACTGCGTTCTTGTTCGATGAACCTTTTGTGCGTTTGATTCTGAAACCGTTTCTGTCTGGCACACCTCTGTGGGTCTGACTCTGGATATAAATCCGTCTGATATGCTTCTGTACGTTTGATTTTGACCGCGTGTGTGTTCGATACACTTCGGTTTGACTGGTCACTACTTTGTATGAAACAACCCTGTATATTTGATTCCGATTTCGGATCTGTCCGATATGAGTCCGTACATCTGACTTCGATTGTGAATCTGTTTGGTATACCTTCGTGTGTTTAATTCTGCTTACGAATTCGTCCGATACTCCTTTGTACGTCTGACTCCGATCTCAGATGTGTCTGATATGCTTCCGTACCTTCGATGTTGACTACGAATCCGTCCGCCATAGTTGAGTATGTCTGCCTCCGATTATGAATCCGTCCGGTTTTAGTTCTGAATCTGTTTGGCATGAAGTGTCTGATAGGGAGTAAAGTGAGATTTCGATGATGTGGTGAGGAAACTCAGGAGTGTGAAAAGAAGATGATATTGACGATGGTGTCTGGAAAGCGTCCGTCCCTTACAAGAATATAGTGCAGAGTTCGGTGATCACGTAGAGTATGAGAAAATGTATTATGAAGGTATTTGAGTCAGCGATGTGAAAAATCTACCCTAGTATTGGTAGAGGAGACATATCGGAGAAATCGATAAAGGACAACTATCAAGAGAACCCTCCCGGAGTAGTACGACACCCATGGGTTCGATTCAACATTCGAGGACGAATGTTCTTAAGGGGGGGAGAATGTTATGTCCCGTATTTTCGTATAACGGGAAATCAAGAATAAATAAGGCTTGTGTGTGTTGAGGAAATAATTTGATTCAAGTTGCTATGCTCATGTGATTATGAAATCATTGATATCAAGACCTCGGGGAAGGCCGAGGGTAAATTTGGAACTTCGGAAATTAGTTTCGGAAATTACAAAACGGGACTTTTAATGAATCGGGCCAAGAAAATTGAATACAAGAATTTAGGCCCAATGAATAAGGTGGCCGGCCAAGGAGGCAAGCCCAAGCCCACTTTTAATGAGTCATGTGCTATGCACATGACTCCTACTTGGATATATATTATACACACTTGAGGGATTTCAAGATAAACACAAAAAAATTTCAAGAACACCCACAAAAGAGGGCATTCGGCCGAAAAAGAAAGAGAAAGAAAAAAAAAATTCGTGGCTTGTTTCTAATCCCGTCACTTAGCCTCTTTGGAATAATTGGTGAGTTCGAGGTGCTCTTCGTTGTGATACAAGCAGTTCGGAGAAAGAGCGACGTTTGCGGCAAGTCGGAAACTCAAGAAAAAGGTAAGATTTTTATGTTTTAATGTTATGAAATGGATATGTATGTGTTGGTGATTGAATTAGTGTGAAGATTGTGGGATGGGGTTGTGTTTGTGCATGGTGTGTGTGTGTAAAAAGTGTGGGTTTGGCCGTGAGTTTTGTGTGGTGCAAGCCATAAGAATTTTATCTTGTTTAGTGTGAATAATGTGTTGTTGCGGTCTTTATGTTGTAAAGGATTGATTAAGGAATTGAGTTGGTGTTAGAAAATAATTTCGGACGTTATCGGAAAGCGTATACATTTGGTATATTTGTGTATATCATAGTATATTTATGACACTAAAGACCTTAAATAAGATTTATGGTTGATGATAATGAGTTTGGAATGAAACGACGTAAGTTAGAACGTTCGTCGTAACTTTTGGTGTTTTGAATAAAAATTGGAAAGTAGTGAACCTTGGGGATGATTGTATATGGTTTGGAACTTGTTTGCTATGTAATGGAATAATCTTGAATGAATGAATACAATAATGTGGGTATGAGTTGAAATTGTGAAGTTTGGAAATAGGATTATCAACTTATGAAATAAGGTGCAATTATGAAGTTAGTGTGTTTGATTGTGATTCGTGTTGTGTAATGATGTTTGGGCTGTTGATGTTGTTATATTTTGAGCCGAGCTAAGTCTCGGGGGCGTTAGATTTATAGGGGAAGTGCTGCCGAAATTTCGGTAGCCAAATATAGCCCAAAGACTAAAATGTTAATTCTCATGAATAGTAACTGGTAAAAGTGACCATTTGGAGTTTCTGGACGAAACGGGAATTGCGATTTGAGGAGCGTAAGGCGCCAACCAGGTATGTAAAGCCTACCTCTCATTCTTTTGGCATGTCCTAGACCCACTAGGTAAATTTCGGAATCACGGGAATAACTCTGCTCTCGGAAATCGAGGTTCAAGTTTGAGCACTATTCATTCAGCGCGATTGAAACCTTTTGGTCCCATTTGGGTAAAAGAACGCTCGTACCTCCATAACTTGTGCTGTTGAGTCCGAAACTCTTCGAAACTTTTGTAAATGACTCTATGGAGCCAAAAATCTGCGATTTGTGTCCGCCGCCTCAATTTGACCCGAGGTGGGCCCGCGAGCCCCGAGGCTCCCCTTATTCGGTTTGTTTGATTCGTTTGTGTCCGTTATGATCCGCAACCGTCTGTTTATGACCCAAAGATGTGTTTGAAACTTCCTATGCCATTAATGTACGTTCTGTACTTTGAATGATGTGAGATTTTCGGAAAATGACTTATAAACAGTTCTTCTTACGAATTTGACAGTTTGGAACTTCGTAACCTTTATATGCCTACTTTTATCAATTCGATTCCTACTCCGAGCCTTCTGGCGTCAGTATCTACCTATATGTAAACGATATGTTGAGTCCGACAAATTATTTTGATATGCATATGGTTTCTGCACTACTCTGTTCGTGCTGTCTGTTGTGACTTCGTTCGTCGGTACCCGGGCCGACTTTGTGATCGTGCGCGCTATAATATATTCGGGAGTTATGATGTGTTACGGTTTCCGAGGCCTCGCCATAGGGCCGGTTACCGTTTATGGAGTTATGATGTGATATGGCATTTGATATGTTCTGATGATATGATGTGTATGTGATATGATGTGTCTGGAAACTGTACGGAGATTTGAAAACTTCTGGAGTTATGATGTGTTGTGGCACCAGCGTCGGGGGGTGACCACGTTCCTATACCCTATGCATGATTTGATTTGCATTTGTACGTTCGCCTCCCGCACAGGTTTGCTTTGTTTACGATGTTGGTGTGTTTGTTCTTTCTGACTCCAGCTGTGTTTGTAATTTCTGTACCTTCTGCTTTACATACTCAGTACGTCTCCCGTACTGACCCCCGTTTCTTCGGGGGCTGTGTTTCATGCCCGCAGGTACCGAAGCTCGTTTGGATGGTCCCCCAGTTTAGGCTACTCTTTCGGCTGTGTTGAAGAGCTCCACTTGATCCGGAGCCTACTTTCGGTACATATCTTTTGGTTGTGTCTGTACTCTGTATATTTGGATGAGTGGGTACGGCGGGGCCCTGTCCCGTCCTAAGTTTGTATGTTCTGTTTTGTCTAGAGGCCTGTAGTCAGATGTGTGGGTCGTGGGTCCGGTGTGTTTGCATGTGAGTCTGTTTTACGATCTTAAGCGGCCCGTACGCTACTATGGCCAAGTCGGCCTCTGAGTTTGTATGTATGTGTATGCATTTGGGGGCGATGTGCATTCCGCCACCCTTCTGATGTGTGTGTGAAATTTGGCGATGTACATTCCGCCTCCTTTCTGATTTGTGATTTGTCTGATCAGTACGGGCGACTGCTTAGGATAAGTGTTTGGTAGATGTCTGATTCCGATGTTGAGTTCGAATAACATACGTTGAGTTTGGACGAGTCTGATTACGATGGTCTGGGTGTGAGTTCGTTTGGGGTGTCCCAGCAGGACACCAGTCGCGGCCCACGGGGCTGGGTCGTGACATAAAGTGGCCGGAACAGGGCCCCGCCATACCCATTCAAATGCATATGCAGCCATGCTGACCCACAGGGCAACTCCGAAGCAAGTGGAGCGCCACAACTCTGCCTGCTGAGCTAGTATCCTTACTGAAAGATCCGTCAAGCTGTATCTCAAGACCTGCGGGCATGAAACGCAGCGCCCCTAGCAAAGGGACATCAGTACGAGCAATGTACTGAGTATGCAAGGCGGAAAGTGCAACAAAATAGCCATATACTAAAGATGAGAAGAATAAGGATCAACCTGGCATTTTTGAACTACCTTTGGAAATCTAGCATATGGATACATACCACTTCATCTTCTTGCTATCTTTACTAGGTCTGTATACCCTACCATAGTCCTGGTTACCTTGTCACCAAACGCTATCTGAACATATGTTGCGGCGAGCAACCCGATCCATATATGATACATGTCTCTCTATACTCTCGCATGCTTAACCATATCTATGTACAGTACTGTGCCTTGATCTTGCTAATCATCCTATACTAACTGCCCAACTGATCAGTGGTAATTGCCCGACCGACTACAGTATGGTGGTAATAGCCCGTCCGATTATCGCCCGACGGTAGAGCGCAACTGCTCGACTGATCAGCGGTAACTGCCCGACCGGCCGTAGCACGGTGGTAACTGCCCGACTGGCTGCAGTCCAGTGGTAAATATATACATCTGCCTAACCGGCCATAGCACGGTGGTAATAACTGCCCAACCAGCCATAGCCTGGTGGTAAACACATATCTACCCAACCGGCCATAGCCCGGTGGTAACATCTGCCCGACTGGTCGTAGACCAGTGGTAATTATAATCAACATCATAACTAAACATCTAGTAGTAATCTCTATGCCCTTCCCGTGGTCATCACTTAACCGTAGGGTCTACATAATCACATAAAACTTATAAGCACAACTCAGGTCATTAGTACTTCTTCCCGCTTGACTAAACTATAACCAATTCCTAAGATACAACATGAACCCTTCTTCGAACACTAAATACCTCATTAGGGATCCTCTGCTAGCACCCTATTCATGTCTTATAAAACATTCCTTAAGACACTTTCCTAAACTCCTTGAATTGTTGGAACAATCGTCATCGCTATCTCTCACCTTGAAGGAACAAGTATCATAAGGTGAGATCAATCACAATGAATAATTCCAAAGGTCATGAATAAGCTCAATAATATCACAAGAATCATGAGATTCATAGGCTTCTAGCATTTGTGGAAGCAACGATATTATGGATATAGTACAAAGGTTTACAACAAGGAATCATGCCTTTAGAAAGAAAGGTTTAGCCTTAACATACCTGGAAGCTTGCTCCTTGACCTTTCCACTTATCTCCTGACTTGTAATCTACATATAAAATCGTTCATACTATTATTAGGCTCACCATCATACACTTGTCTTTAGCCTTTAATTAAAATCCCTTTAGAATCTGCCGAAATTCGTGCAGCATCTCCCCTGTTTATATGCCTCACCCGAAATATCAATTCAGCAACCAATAACAACAACAACAATACCAACATCAATAACATCATTTCCAACACCAATATGTACCATAAAACAGCCCACACGCTGTTTTCCAACTTCCATAACTAACCAACTTACTACACAATTATTTAACGACTTTATCTCCGTAAATAAACCTTAAATAATCCCAAGAGAGAAAGATTCATACCTATTTTCTTGTTAAGACAGCAATACCCTCAATATCCACGCTAAAATCCTCCGCAAAACAATACTAGAATCACAACCATGAGTTACCCGGACCTAAACCACTACTCCGCGACTTAAAAATTGCTCACTTTTTGTTTCCCTCTCTCTTTCTCTCTCTCTCTCTCTCTCTCTTCAATTTCTGGAAATTTCCATCAAAATCTGATGTAAAAAGAGGGTTCTCTACTCCGATGTCCTATCGATGAGCGGTTTATTGTGTTGGAAACTAGATTTGACGAACTTTATTTTAGGCTTTTGTTTCACTTCAAAACACTTCATATGCTAAGAGATATTCATCCCTCAATTTGGACCAAAATTTTCACATGAAACTTTACCCATCCTTTTTCCAAAGTCGTACTACTTATATACACAATAGGATAATCACGTCCTTCGCTCATTAAATATACTTAATACTGCTTGCTCCTTATATTCCAAAGTGGTTTTACTTAACCATAGCTCAACGTACTTACGTTCAAATTTAATAAGTGCTTCTCCGAAAGTACGGGGTGTAACAATGTATATAAGCCGACGAGGCTAACAAAATGATGTACAAAATATAGGCCAACAAGGCCAAACACGTCTAACCATATACACATGTCTACCAACCTCCAACGAGAGTATGTCACATCATATAGGCGGAACAGGACCCCGCTATGCCCATAAATATGTACACAAAAGAATAAGTAGCAAAAAGCTATAGCTCCGAATGAAGTGGAGCTCCGCTATATAGTCCCTGAGAAAATATGGCTATGGATCAAGCCTGTCTCCCTGGCCACCCGCGGGCATGATGCAGCGTCCACAAATAAAAGAACGTCAGGACGAAGAATGTATTGAGTATTTAAAGAATGATCAATATCAATAAGGAAGCATAATAAGCAATATAAGGAATAGCATGAGATGGGAGATAGTAATATCATCGTCATAAGCACTTACTTGCCTTCCATAGGAACTTTCCATTTCTAGTGCGTGATTGTGTACATACATCCGTATCCGTATCCGTATTCATATACGTACTCATTTACATTTGTAGCCATAACTGTATTCGTATTTGAATCATGTCTGTATTCATACTCATATCTATATCATATACATACCCATATCGTATACATATCCATATCATGTACATATCCATAACATATACATGTCATTTACATAGCATACCTGACCACGAAGGTTCGGTGTTTCACGTACCCGACTATGGTTAGGCTTGGTGATCATACATACCTGGCCAACCAAGGCTCAGTGTTACACATACCTGGCCCTACCAAGGCTCAATGTTATCTGTACCCAACTGCAGTGGTGCGCGCGCATCGTCATATACATATATACACATATACATCTATATATTCCACCCGGCCATATAAGCTCAGGGTTTCATAATAGCCATACATAGGCACACATACATATAAGCTCATAGGCATCTTTAGCATTATCACCACTATCATCGTCATCATTATCGTTATCGCTATTATCGTCGTCATCATTATCATTATTACCATTATCGTCATTCATTACGTCTATCCTTATAGGATTATTGGTCATATGAGGAATTCAGTACAATCGTAATACATATCAAGGATTATAAGCTTTGCAGCCTTTAGAGATAGAGTCATTTGGAGGACATCATAGACTTATAAAAGATTTAGAAGATTGGCCAAAGAACCATGCCTTATGAAAGAAGGGTTAGCCTTACATACCTTTTCGTTCAACTATTTAACCACTTGCACGTCCTCTTTCAACGCTCATGTTTCTACCTTCATTGAAGTTATACTATCATTAGAAATCGATAGCTAGCATACACGACTAAAACTAGAGAAAATCGGACAGCATCTCCTTTATTTCTATGACATTCCTCCATATCGGATATCAACTCCCAAACTTCAATAATACGTTCACAACATCATAATAATAGTCCTTATTCATCCACATTATCTATATTTCTCAGTTCACTCCCAATCACCCATATCCATGGTCATAACACACATTTACATTCATTCATATAAAATGTCTATCTCATGTTCTTAACATCATTTATAACATATCAATATCACAACACATCAAGAATCATGACTCAATTCAAGCTATTACTCAAAATGGCACTATTCCACATTCATGACCCATTTTTCTATATCCTTCTACAATCCAAGTATTTCAACTTTCAAATACCTTAAACAACATGGAAATACCATAAATCGTACCTTAGGTGTTGTAGAACAAGCTTTGGGTGGAAATACTTCACTTGAGCCAAAACCCCAGTTCATCTCTAATGGGATTTCTTGACTGGGATCGTCCTCAATGGGTTTTCCTACACATGATTCACTTAGTTTATGTTGTTGATCAGTAATACCTCTTGAAATCTTTTGGAATAAATGTAGAAAGATGTTTTAGAGAGAAGGGGTGTGATAGGGAAATGAAATGAAACTTGGATCCCTTATTTAATGAACCAAATCTGTCCCGACCAGTTCTACAGACCAACATACGGTCCGTATAAATTATACTGACCGTATGTCTGGCCGTAGAATTGGTCCAGAGAATGGTGACAATCTGGGCTGATTATACGGTCCAACATACGGTCCGTGTGCTTTTACGGCCAGTATGTTTGGCCATATAATCCCCAGTGATCCGAAGTTCGTTTTCGTCGACTCATTTGTTCTCCAATCCTTATGGAACCTTCTTAGCACTTGTTTATCACCTCATTTACAATCTAAGGGACGATATAACTCTTCTCCAAAGCATCCCTAAATCCTCGTTAACTTGTTACTCATAATTCCTTTTCGATATCTATCATAAGCTTTGCCTTCTCTTGGCAAACTTTCTCCCCCTATCTCAAACATCTTTGAAATATTAATTAGGGTCATCGAATGTCATTTCTTACTTATCGAAATATTGTATACTTCGTGCTCTTCGTTAGTCTATTCACTGTGAATCAACGGAAAATTTTCTGAGGTGTAACAATGAGTAGCCAAATGAGTTAAGAATAAGAGATATTATGAATATGATGATGATGACCTTAAGTCCAAAGATTCTAGAGTTCACAAATATGATATTAACTATGATCCATGGATGTTGTTCATTGTAAACACTCACCTTATATGTTAATTCCTTCAAGGTGAGGCAGAATGCTTATGAATGCTCCATAATGGAATCGGGGGTTCACGACCTTATGTCACCCCGATAAAGTATAGTTGTCTTTGAGTTCCCAGACATGCATTATGACAAGAGTATGATAAGTGTATGAGATGTACATTATGATATCACACCGCGCCTATATGGCCTGGCAGACACCGCTAAAGCGGGCAGCGTATACACCATGTCTAGATGGCATGGGCAGACACCACTAGTAGGCAACATGAGATGGTACCCCGGACGCGGGCTAATGATTATCACACCGTACCTATATGGTCGGGCAACTTATACATATATACATACATGCTATGATGATGATTATGGAGTAAGCCAGTTTACATTATTTCTTTTATAATTGATAGTCAGTTACAGGTTGCTCTTCATTTGATGCTTCCTCATGTCATTGAAGTATTGTTATTGTTGATGCCTTACATACTCAGTACAATGTTCGTACTGACGTCCGTTTTCTTTGGACGCTGTGTTCATGCCCACAGGTAGACAGGGAGTCGGTGCAGATCCATAGAAGCTATCAGCAGATTTACAGGAGCACTCCATTATTCCGGAGGTGCTATTTGATTTATTATTTTGTGTACATATTTGGGCGGGGTCCTGTCCCATCCATATGTCTAGTACTCTAGTAGAGGCTCGTAGATACGTATGTGTAGGTAGTACGGTCTCACAATGTCCTTATTGTACGTATATTATTTTGATAGCCGAAGGGCTTATATATATAAAGGTAATTATATTTCAAAATGAAAAATGGTTTTCCTTATGATTTTGAGTATAAGAATAATGAAGGAAAGCAGAGTGAGTACGATTGTTACACCTCGGAAAATTTCCCGTTGATACGCAAGTGAAAGAACTAGTGATGTGTGCAAGGAGTGCGAGTGTATAATGTTTCATGAGCAATGTGCGTAAATGGACGAGAATGTTTAGAATGAAAAGTCGAGAAATTTGAAAAGTTGAAAGCTGGCAAAACTGCCCAGTGGTCGTAAAGTCCAAAATACGGACCGTAAACTGGTATACGGTCCGTAAACTGGAAGGTCGTAAACTGCCATGCAAGGCTTCGACTTTCTGCCGAGTGGAGAAATGGTAAAATACGACCAGGAGGACGGACCGTAAAGTGATTTACGACCCGTAAACCATGGTCGTAAATCACCATGCATGCAGCCTAAAGTTTCTGGCGCTGCTTAAGGTTAAAGACGACCACTAGGGACGGTCCGTAAACTGAAATACGGACCTTAAACCTCCATGGACGACCACTGTTCACCCCAGCACAAATTTTCAGTTCATTAAATATAAAGACCAAGACTTGTTTTATTTCATTTCTACACTACACAACTTCTCTCTAGAATCACCTCTCTACATTTATTTCATAAGTTTTCAAGGACTATAAGCCACCAACAACATAAACAAGTGAATCAAGTGTAAGCAAGCCATTAAATACCATTCAAGTCAAGAAATGCAAATGGAGAAAAACTAGGGTTTTGCTCAAAGTGGAGTATTATTAACCAAAGTTTGTTCCTACAACTTCTAAGGTAAGATTCATGATTTTTACAAGATGTTTAAGGTATTGGAGAATTAAAATACATGGATTGTAGAAAATGTGGTCAACTAGGTCATGAATGGTGAATAGTGACATTTTGTGGAATAGTTGGAATTGAATCATGAATGTTGTTGTGTTGTGATATGAACGCTTTTATAAATGGTACTAAGATCATGAACTAGACACTTTAGGCGAATGGACGAAGTTGGAGGTCATGACCATAAATATGGGAGAATTAGAAGCAAATTGAGAAACCTAGATGATGTGGATGATGTGAATGATTAATGGTCATTGTTATGATATTAATGAAGGTATAGACGCTAGCATTGGAAGGAAGCGTGCAAGTGTAGAATAGTCCGACGAAAAGGTATGTATTCTAACCCTTTTTTTTGATAAGGCATGGTTCCTTGGCCAAGCTCTTGAACCCTCTATATGAGTATGTTGTATTCAAACGATTAACACTCCGAGCTCATAAGCCCACGATCCTCGATACGTGCTACGAATGTACTACGCACCCCATTTGACGAGTAAGCATAAGATAGAGATATAGCGAAAATGATGATGTTAGTGATGACGATGATAATAATAATGATGCTAAAGGTTCCTATGGGCTATTATATTCACAAGTGCCTATAAAGGGCTATAATGACACCCCGAGCTTATAATGCCGGGTAGAATATATGTATGTGGATGTATATATATGTATGTATATGATTACGTAACGCGCGCACACATCTGCAGATGGTACGGATAACCCTGAAGCCTTGGTAGGGCCAGGTAGAAATAACATTGAGCCTTGGTTGGCCAAGTATGTATGAAACACCGAACCTTATGGTCGGGTACGCTATGTATGTATATAAGTGTATTGCTATGTATATAATATGTATATGAATGTGAAAAGACTATGTATATGAATGCGAATAGGGGCTTGTATACGAATACGAGCACTATTATGAAATACACATGAGAAATGGAAAGTTCCTATGAAAGGCAGGTAAGTGCCATGATGATGATATTATTGTCCTCCCTCCTATGCCACTTCATATATTTTCTATGATGCTTCTATATTGATGTTGATCATGCTTTACATACTCAGTACATTCTTCCTACTGACGTCCTTTTGTTTGTGGACTCTGCCTCATGCCCGCAGGTGCACAGGGAGACAGACTTGATCCATAGCTGTTTATTCAGAGATTACATAGCGGAGCTCCATTTCCTTCGGAGCCATAGCTTTTGGGTACTTATTCTTTTGTGTATATAATTATGGGCATAGCGGGGTCCTGTCCCGCTCATGTGATGTGTTATACTCTTCCTAGAGGCTCGTAGTCATGTGTATATGGTTAGACATGTCCGGCCTTGTCGGCCTATGTTTTGTGTATCATTTTGTCGGCCACGTTGGCCCATGTATATTGATGTGGCATAGATGCCTATGGTGATATAAATGTACTGTTGTCCAATTGGGACTAGTTGACGAATGAATGGAAATGTATGTATAATTATGTGGCTCACCTAGATGTAAGTATAAGAGTAAGCTAAGAGGGTGCTCGGGTGGGCTAGCACCGGGTGCTCGTCGCGGCCCCGAGTCGGGTCGTGACAACGATGGGTAATAGTATGAGCGGTGCTCGGTGGTTAGCCCTGAGTACCCGTCATGGCCCCTAGTCGGGTCGTGACAAAAGTGGTATTAGAGCAGTTCAGTCCTAGGAAGTGTCTACGAGCCGTGTCTAGTAGAGTCTTGTTTATGGTGTGTTGCGTGCCACACTAATAAACAGGAGGCTACAGGGCATTTAGGAAAAATGATCACCTTTCATCTTAAGAGATCGTGCGATAGAGCTGTGTTTTAAGATTTTCTCCTCCGTAATAGTATGCTATGATTTCAGAAATGCCACCAAAGGGAAAAGCTACAGCTGCCCAGAAGGGCAAGACTACGATGAAAAGATGGGTAGAAAGAGAGCCGCCAATGAATGTAGAAGAGGGCGAATCATATAATGAGGCTCTATCTAACACTTCTCCCACTCCGCCTATTATAGAAGAACAAGAGGGAGCTTCAGTTCCAGCTCTTATGCCTCCAGTTCCTCCACCGGCTACTTCGGGTCAACAAGTGATCGAGGCTATTAATTCTATTGACGCAGTTAGTTGCCGCTCAGGCATAGCGGCAGAATGCAAGTCCAAGTGATCGGGCAGCTAGTACCAGAGCCCGTGATTTCATAAGCCTGAATCCTTCGGAGTTTTTCGGGTCAAAGCCGGATGAAGACCCACAAAGCTTTGTTGAGGAAATGTTGAGAACATTGAAGATTATTCATGCCTCCAAAACTGAATCTGTGGAGTTGGCATCTTATAGACTCCGAGATGTGGCGGTATTATGATACAATAATTGGCTATCATCAAGAAACGTGAATGCGCCTCCTCCCGTTTGGTAAGAATTTGTAGATGCCTTCATCCGCCACTATTTGCCACCCGAGGTCTGTCGAGCTAGAGCAGATAGATTTTTAAATTTGAAATAAGGAAATATGAGTGCCCGGGAGTATAGCCTTTAGTTTAATTCATTGGCTAGATATGCCCCGACTATGGTGGTCGATATGGGAGATAGAGTGCACCGATTTGTGAGTGGATTAGGGCCATATTTATTCAATGACTGCTTGACGGCTTCGTTGCAAGATGAGATGGATATTTCCCGCATTCAGGCCCATGCCCAGAAGTTAGAAGGACAACAACATCCGCAAAGGGGTGATCGTGATACTGATAGAAGGCCAAGTAAGAGGGCCAGATCTATGGGGGCAGGAAGTGATTATAGAGGAGGATTATGGCAGACATATCCTAGACATTCAGGCCAGTCGGCGACTAGTGCGCCTCCACGATTTGCAGGTAGGAGATTTGATAGCTCCTTTCGTTCAGGACAGGGTCAAAGTTCGAGGGCTTCAGATTCTCAGTATGGGGCAGATTATAGCTAGAGGAGACCCCCAGTACTGCGATGCAGCCAATGCAGTAGACTACATTTTGTACAGTGTCGCCAAGGTTCAGATGCTTGCTATACCTGTGGACAGGTTGGGCACATGATGCAAAATTTCCCGTCAATGAGTGGTAGAGGTGGGGTTCAGCGCACATGATCAGCGGCTGGTTCTTCTTCAGTGCGCCCGGTAGGGCAGACTCCCCAGATTCCAGCAGGTCGAGGTAGAGGCAGAGGGGGAGCATTTACTTATGGAGCCACTCAGCCCTGTATGTATGCTTTAGCGAGACGACAGGATCTTGAGTCCTCCCCGGATGTGGTTACAGGTACATTATTCGTATTTTCCCATGATGTGTATGCATTGATAGATCCGGGTTCTACCCTCTCTTATATTACTCTGTATGTTGCTGGTCGTATTGGGGTGAACCCTGAGCCAATAAAACCTTTTGATGTATCTACTCCGGTTGGTGATCCCGTGATAGCTAGACAAGTGTACATAAATTGTGTAATTGTGATATGCGGCTGCTAGACTAAAGCTGATTTAGTTGAGCTGGAAATGTTAGATTTTGATGTGATTATGGGTATGGATTGGTTGGCCTCATGTTATGCTAATGTTTATTGCCGAATGAAAGTAATTCGATTTCAATTCCCGGGAAAGCCCGCGCTTGAATGGAAGGTTAATACAACATCTCCAAGCGGTAGGTTTATTTCCTACCTTAAGGCAAGAAAGATGATAGCTAAGGGCTATATTTATCACTAAGTCCGAGTTCATGATACCGAAGAAAATTCGCCAACTTTCCAATCCGTTCCGGTAGTGAATGAATTTCCGAATGTATTTCCAGACGAACTTCTAGGCCTTCCTACGGAAAGAGAGATTTATTTCGCTATTGATGTGTTGCCGGATACCAAGCCTATTTATATTCCTCCCTACCGAATGGCTCTAGCAGAATTGAAAGAGCTAAAGGCACAGTTGAAAGATCTGCTTGAGAAGGGTTTATTAGACCCAGTTCATCACCGTGGGGAGCACCAGTCCTATTCGTGAGAAAGAAAGATGGTTCCCTGCGAATGTGCATCGATTATAGGCAGTTGAATAAGGTGACGATAAAGAACAAATATCCTCTCCCAAGGATTGATGATTTGTTTGATCAACTACAGGGTGCCAAGTGGTTTTCCAAAATATACTTGAGGTCAGGATATCACCAA
Organism: Lycium barbarum; assembly: GCF_019175385.1. Classification (NCBI taxonomy): domain Eukaryota; kingdom Viridiplantae; phylum Streptophyta; class Magnoliopsida; order Solanales; family Solanaceae; genus Lycium; species Lycium barbarum. Next base: position 56,341,201 of record NC_083345.1, on the reverse strand, counting down.
GTGAGAGTTAAAGAAAAAGATATTCCCAAAACAGCTTTCAGAACGAGATATGGCAATTATGAATTCCGGGTGATGTCATTTGGGTTAACTAATGCTCCGGCAGTGTTCATGAATTTGATGAATAAGGTATTCAAGCCTCTCTTGGATTTATCGTAATAGTATTCATTGACGATATTCTGATATACTCTCGTACAAAATCAGAACATGCGGACCATTTACGTATTATTCTTGGAATTCTTCGAACCCGAGAATTGCATGCAAAATTTTCGAAGTGCGAGTTTTGGCTGAATTCTGTGACATTTATGGGTCATGTTATTTAAGATGATGGCATTCGTGTTGATACTCAGAAAATTGAAGCTGTGAAGACTTGGCCAAGGCCTACGACGCCCACAGAAGTCCGTTTTTTTTTCTGGGATTAGCAAGTAACTATAGAAGGTTCGTAGAAGGATTTTCCTCTATTTCAACCCCATTGACAAAGCTAACCCAAACGTCAGCTAAGTTTCAGTGGAATGATGCTTGCAAACGTAACTTCCAAGAGCTGAAGGACAGATTAACCTCAGCTCCAGTCTTGACACTCCCAGAAGGGCCAGATGGCTATATTGTATATTATGATGCTTCCGGTGTTGGGTTAGGATGTGTGTTAATGCAGCACGGTAAAGCCATCGCTTATGCTTCGAGACAGCTGCGGAAACATGAAAAGAACTACCCAACTCATGATCTCGAATTGGCTGTGGTTATTCATGCATTAAAAATGTGGAGACATTACTTGTATGGCGTGCATGTTGATATCTATACAGATCACAAGAGTCTTCAATACATTTTCAAACAGAAGGAATTGAATCAGCGGCAGAGGCGGTGGTTAGAATTATTGAAAGATTATGATATGAGTATTTTATACCACCCCGGAAAGGCGAATGTAGTAGCTGATGCACTTAGCCGCCAATCGATGGGCAACCTATGTGAAGTTCCTTCGGAAAAGAAAGAATTAATTCATGAGCTCCACCAACTAGCTAATCTTGGAGTACGTCTAATTGATTCAGGTAGTGCAGGAATCGGTATTAATGATCCCACAGTTTTGTCCCTGAATGTGGAAGTAAAAGAGCGTCAATATGAAGATCCTCAGTTGAGTCATTATAGAGACACACTTCATGAAAAAGAGAAGTCTCCATTTGAAACTTCTATGGATGGAATTCTTATATACCGAGGCAAGCTATGTGTTCTGAATGTTGCAGAATTGCGCCGTTGAATTCTAGAAGAAGCTCATTATTTTTGGTATTCTATTCACCCAGGTGCAACGAAAATGTATCATGATCTCAAGTTGATATATTGGTGGGATGACATGAAGAGTGTCACGACCTGACTAGGGGCCGTGAAGGGTACCCGGGGCTAACCACCGAGCACCACTCATCCTATTACTCATCATACTCAAATCACAAGAAAATCATTTTTCATTTGAGAACATAAATAATTTTATATACATAAGCCTTTCGGCTATCAAAATGATAATATATATATATATATAGTAGTAACATCGTGAGACCATATAACCCACACCTAAGTATCTACGAGCCTCTACTAGAGTGCTAGACATAGGGACGGGACAGGACCCCGTCGTGCCCAAAATATACTTATGTACACAAAAGAATGATCAAAGGCACCTCCGGAACAACGAAGTGCTCTCAAGTCAGCTAACAACTCCTACGAGTATGGATCAACCTCACCTCCCTGTCTAACTGTGGGTATGAACACAGCGTCCAAAGAAAACGGACGTCAGTACGAACATTGTATTGAGTATTTAAGACAAGAATGAAATGAACATAATAGAAGAATCATAAGCCACAGGAGGAAGATATGGCCTGCATGAGTTTCATAGGTGAATACATTTTATACATATATCGTATATTTATATAATCATAGTACATGTGTCATCATAACGCATATATCATTGCATCAAAATCCTCATCGTTAACCCGCATTCGGGTAACCATCATATATCGCCCACTAGTGGTGATCATGTCTGGCCTTCTAGGCACGATGGAATCATAAGCAGCCCGCCTTAGCGGTGACATGCCTGGCCATTTAGGCACGGTGGAATCATAAGCAGCCCGCCTTAGCGGTGACATGTCCGGCCTCTTGGGCACGGTGGAATCGTATCGTCACATACGCATCGTAACTCAACATTTTCATACATGGCATAGGCATATTATAAACTTACATTATTGATCATCTCATAGACATATCATAACTTACCCTCATTATACATTTATCATTAAAAACATACATTAGAACTTGAAGGCAACCATGGCTATGTCGGGGTGACATAAGGTCGTGAACCCCCGATTCCATTATGGAGCATTTATAAGTATTCTGCCTCACCTTGAAGGAAATAGTATATAAGGTCAGTGTATACAATAAACGACATCATTAACTATATAAGAACATCATAGTTAATGATGTTCTTAGCTTTCCGGGATATAGAGGATTCATGGAAAAGAAGGAAAAATCATGCCATCGGATTCATGCCATAGAAAGAAAGGACTAGCCTCACATACCTTTTTCGTTTAACTAATCTATCACTTGCTTGTTCTCCTTCAATGCCCACGTTTTTACCTTCAAGAGAATTCGCATTAACGTTAGCTAATTGATTACTAGAACGTGTTACTATATCTAGGGAAAATTGGGCAGCATTTCCTTTGTTTATACAACTTTCCCCATATTCTATATCAACTCCTAATATTCATAACAACATTCACAATATCACAAGCAACAATCATCATTCATCTACATTACCCACATTTCATAATTTCACTCCAATTTCTCCATAATCATGGTCATAATTCATTATTGCATTTTCTCACATATAATACTTATTCCATGTTCTAAATGTTGTTAAAAACATACTCACAATCATAACATACCATTATTCATAATTCACCCCAAACAATATGGAATGATCATAAAATTCACCTTAGATAACGAAATATTAAGCCTTGAGTGGAAATTCTCTTATTGCACAAAAACCCTAGCTCACTTCCTTTGGAATTTTTTGGCTTAGATGAACTTTGATATGCTTTCTACACTTGATTTTGTGGGTTTGATGTAGTTGATCATAGATTTCTCTTAGTTTCTTGTAGTTTAAGAGTGGAGAGAATTCTAGAGAATTCTTTAAGTGTGGAGAGTGGAAATGAAATTAATTAATCAGAGAGGGTCCTTATATTAACACTTAAAATCTGCCCCGACCGGAACATACGAACCAACATACGGTCCATACATTTTATACGGGCCGTATATCTGGCCGTATGTTTGGTCCAGTGAGGACCCTTATTCTGGGCAAGACATACGGCTGGACATATGGTCCGTATGTTTTATACGGCCAGTATATCTAGTTGTATAATGCCCAGTTCTCCGAAACTCGTTCTCGTCGACTTGTTTGATCTTCAATCCTTATGGAACCTTCTTGACACTTTATTAACACCTCAATACCAATCTAAGGGACATTATCACTCTTCTGCAGGACATCATTATGCCATCATCAACTAGTCGCTCATAATTCTTACCCGACACTCAACATATCCCTTGCTTGCCTTGACAACCTTCTTCCATTACGTCAAATGTCTTTGAATCTCGATTAGGATCATCAAATGCTATTTCTTACTTATCAAAATGTCATATACGTCGTGCCCTTCGCTAGCCTATTCGATGTACGTTAATGGGGAATTTTTCCAAGGTGTAACAAAGAGAGACATAGCAGAATTTGTAGCTCAATGTCCAAATTGCCAGCAAGTGAAAGTCGAACATCAAAAGCCAGGCGGATTATTGCAAACAATGGATATCCCTACTTAGAAATGGGAAAAGATCAATATGGATTTTATTGTGGGATTACCTCGTTCTCGAAGAGAGTATGATTCTATATGGGTGATCGTGGATAGGCTTACGAAAGTAGCTCATTTTCTTCTTGTCAAAACCACATACTCAGCAGAACATTATGCAAGGTTGTATCACAAGGAGATTGTGCGACTCCATGGTGTTACACCTTGGAAAATTCCCTGTTAACGTACAGTGAATAGGCTAGAAAAGGGCACGACGTATACGGTGTTATGATAAGAAAGAAATAGCATTTAACAATCCTAATCGAGATTCAAAGACATTTGACATAAGGGAAAACGGTTGTCAAGGAAAGCAAGGGATATGTTGTGAGTTGGGTAAGAATTATGAGCGATGAGATAATGATGGTGTAATAATGTTTTGGAGAAGAGGTATAATATCCCTTAGATTGTTAACAAGGTGTTAAACAAGTATCAAGAAGGCTTCACAAGGATTTGAGGTCAAACGGTCCGTATAACGTGTCATATAATGGTCAGAGAATGAAGTTGTTGAGGGGGTGATTTCACGGTCACTTATACGGACCGTATAAGGTGCCGTCAAATTGAAACAGAATGGGATGGTTATTGGAGCAGTTTCACGGTCACTTATACGGACCGTTTAAATTTATACGGACCGTATAAGTGTCCGTATAATGACGTCGGGACAGATTTTTAATTTATAAAAGAATCTCCCAAGTTCATTTATTTCATTTCATTTTTCATTCTCCACAACTCAAGACTAACTAGAAACTTCCACACATTTCATATACAAGAACCCAAGAGAAATTGATAATCAGGTTCATCAAACCACAAAAATCAAGTGTAAGAAACACATTAAAGTGCATCCAAGCCAAGAAATCCCAAGGGAAGTGAGTTAGGGTTTTTGTGCAAGAAGCGAATTCCCACTCAAGGCTTATTTTTACATTATTTAAGGTGAGTTTTATGATCATTCCTTGTTTTTTATGGTGTCGAAAGTAAAAAACATTTGGATTGTAGAAAGAAATAGGAAAGGGGTCATGAATGTGTGAATAGTGTCATTGTTGAGTAGTAGTTTGGGGTGAATTATGAATATTGGTATGTTGTGATTGTAAGTATGTTGTGAACGACATTTAGGACATGGAATAAGTATTATATGTGAGAAAATTCAATAATGAACTATGACCAGGATTATAGAGAAATTGGAGTGAAATGGTGAAATGTGGGTAATGTAAATGAATGATGATTGTTGCTTGTGATATTGTGAATGTTGTTATAGATGTGTGGGAGTTGATTTATGATATGGGGAAAAGTTATATAAACAAAGGAAATGTTGCCCAATTTTCTTTAGCTTTAGTAAGCACGTTTAAGTAACCGATTAGCTAATGTTAATGCGAATTCTCTTGAAGGTAAAAACGTAGGAATTGAAGGAGAACAAGCAAGCGATAGATTAGTTAAACAAAAAAGGTATGTGAGGCTAGTCTTTTCTTTCTATGGAATGAATCCGATGGCATGATCTTTTCTTCTTCTCCATGAATTCTCTATATCCCGGAATGCTAAGAGTCTATGTTCATAAATAGCCATATGAGATAAGAGATACATTGCAAGCCTAATGATGATGATGATAAGTTAAGTTTAAAGATTATAGAGTTCATGATATGATGTTCCTATAAAGTTAATGATGTTGTTTATTGTATACACTCACCTTATATACTATTTCCTTCAAGGTGAGGCAGAATACTTATAAATGTTTCATAATGGAATCGGGGGTTCACGATCTTATGTCACCTCGATAAAGTATAGCTATCTTTGAGTTATTATGCATGCATTATGATGAGTACATGTTGATGATATTACACCGCGCCTATATGGCCGGGCAGCACCACTAAGGCGGGCAGCTTATAGATGATTACATCGTGTCTATATGACACGGGCAGCACCACTAGTGGGCGGCATGAGATGGTACCCCGGACGTGGGAGGGCTGGACGCAGGCTAATGATTATCACACCGTACTTATATGGATGGGCAACTTATTCATTTATGCATGCATGATATGATGATGATTATGAAGTAAGCCAACATGAATCGTTTCTTTTATAATTGACAGTCAGTTACAGTTGCTCCTTATTTGATGCTTCCTTTATCTCATTGATGTATTATTATTACTTATGCCTCTCATACTCAGTACAATGTTCGTACTGACGTTCGTTTTCTTTTGACGCTGTGTTCATGCCCACAGGTTGACAGGGAGGTGATCTTGATCCAGACTCGTAGGAGCTATTAGCTGTCTTGAGAGCACTCCATTGTTCCGGAGGTGCTGTGATTATCCTTTTGTGTAAATATGTATATTTTGGGCACGACAGGGTCCTGTCCCGTCCCTATTTCTAGCACTCTAGTAGAGGCTCGTAGATACGCAAGTGTGGGTTATATGGTCTCACGATGTTACTATTGTGTATATATATATATATATATATATTATCATTTTGATAGCCGAAAGGGTTATGTATGTAAAAGTATTTATGTTCTCAAATGAAAAATGATCTTTCTAAGATTTGAGTATGAATTTTATAAAACAATGCTTAATGAGTAATAGAATGAGTGGTGCTCGGTGGTTATCCCCGGGTACCCGTCACGGCCCCTAGTTGCGTCGTGACAAAAGTGGTATCAGAGCAGTTCAGTCCTAGGAAGTGTCTATGAGCCGTGTTTAGTAGGGTCTTGTTTATGGTGTGTTGCGCGCCACATCAATAAACAAGAGGCTACAGGGCATTTAGGAAAAATGACCATCTTTCATCTTAAGAGATCGTGCGATAGAGCTGTGTTATAAGATTTTCTCCTCCTTAATAGTGTGCTATGATTTCGCAAAGTTGATGAAAGGAAAAGGTACCGCAGCCTAGAAGGGCAAGGCAGTGATTGCAGAAAGGCTTGAATAGGAGTCATCTACGGATATGGAGGAGAGTGAACCCCAAAATAAGGCCCCACCTCGGTTTTCCCATATTTCGCCCACTTTCGCGGATCAGAGGGGAGCCTCAACTATAGCTCCAGCACCCCCCGTTCCTCCACCAGACGCCTCGGGCCAAGAGATGAGACAGGCCATTCTTCTACTGACTCAATTGGTAGCCGCTCAATCTTAGCGGCAGGATGTGGGCAATGATAACAGGGGTTGGAGAAAGAGAGTTAGTTCTTCAGGTTTTGATCATGAGTGTAGGGGTGCTCCGAGGCAAAAATTTTCTAGGCACTCAGTTCGTTCAACAAGTGGTGCTCCTCTGCGGTTTCCTAGACCCAAATTTGATGGGTATACTTATTCTAGGTCACCCCAGAGTCTCAGAGTTTCCAGTTCTTGGATTCGGAGTGGTTCAAGTCAGACTAGATCCTCGGTGCCACGATGTACTCAGTGTTCTAGGTTACATTGGGGACTGTGACGCTTGGGCTCGGATGTTTGTTATACCTGTGTTCGGCCAGGCCATCTCAGGCGCGACTGCCCATGGAGGCGTGGTAGAGATAAGGTTTGACCTATGGGGTTAGTAGCTAGCTCTTCATCATCGGTACGCCCTCCAAGGCCAAGGCCACAGATGTTAGCAGGTGGTGATAGATACCAAAGAGGAACGCCCAGTCCAAGTGAATCCCAGCATCATATCCATGTGTTAGCTGAGCGACAGGATCTTGAGTCTTCCCCTGATATTGTCCCAGGTATATTGTAAGTGTCCTTTTATGATATGTACGCATCGATTGATTCGGGTCCTATGCCGTCATATATAACTTCTGATGTTATTAACTGTGTTGGAGTAAAGGTCTGGGCCAATCAAGCAAATTGAGATGTCTACGCTTGTTAGTGACTCAGTGATAGCCAGAATCATAAATTATGAACAAGTTGCTTGACCGTGTGTAGAAAATATATATACATATATTGGAGTTCTAGACAGGGTCTGCAGGCACAACTTATGAGCCTAGCTTTATTACTTACATCCTTTTATGGTAAACAGTTTTGCGGTGCTGAGTTGCATATTATATGTGTTTCGATATGTGTCCTATTAAGGTAGAAGATGTGTTTTATAGTCTATGTGCATGTCGGGATTGTTATTCTTACAAGAGAAACTCTATCGAATTTTTTCTAGAATCTAAAGGAGATAAGATATAAGCTTGTAATGTGTCCTAACGAGAAAAGATGTTGTGCAACAAGGTAATGGTAGGACGAGATTAAGTTAGGAGTATCATTAACAACTACACGAGATGAGTTAAATACTATTGAATTGATAGTAACAGTAGTTATAAGAGCGACATTGATACAGTAAAGAGAAATTCTTAGTAGTACTAAAACGTGACATGGAAGAAAAAAGGGTAACTCCAATATAGTGTGATACTGGAGTATTGATTGGACGGATAAGTGCGAGTAAGATACAATAAGTTTACTAGCAAATAAAGTAACAGCACCCGGAGATAGAGGTACGAATATGAAGGGTTATAATGAATGTGAATCCATTGGTAAAAAAAATTATATGGTAAGTGTAATAGAACTGATTAGAAATAATAATAGGTTGAGTATGCTTACTTCGCAAGATTTATTCTATTTTACGAGCAGGTTTGCGAACTAGGTAAAGAAGTGTCACTCTATAGCTTTGATTATGATCAAGGTATAATGAGAACATAACAAGAACTGTAATACAAAGTATAGCGAGGAAACGACTAAGGATGTCACATGTTCTATATGAATAAAGAGTGAATGCAAGTGTGAAATCAACAAGCGAGCCATGGGGCTGCAAATGAGAAAGCTTATAAGACTTTGTTAAGGGAGAGTCCAGCATAGAGGTTCCTTAATGACAGAAATGATAGCAAGCAAAAGAGGGAAGTCAACTTGAAAAAGAAATCATAGAAAACCGATATGGAAAAGTAGTATTTCGTGATTTGTATAATCGAAAGTAGGGGTGATATTTTTGCTGGATGTAAAAGACCAAGACTACAGAAAGATGAATAACAAAATAGGATGATTGTTAGGAAGAGGATCAACACAATACGGATGAGAGGGGATGGTCAGAATTAACAGAGCAAGTTTTGGAAGCAAAGAATGGATTGTACAAAGGTAGTATATTCTAAAGGACAAAGCGGTGCTAAGTTGAGAATAAGGTTCCTCGTGCAAAGAATAAAGGATTGATTATAAAACGGAACGAAATAAGATAAATCAAAGAGGAAGAAATGTAAAGGAATGGGAATAGGAATAGAAGGAAATGCACCGCAAAGTACGCGCACTTAAGAAGTAGTCGTGTTATGATTAAAAGAAGATACATCTCCTACGAATATCCTATACCAAGTTAGAACGAGTAAAGTATATGAAGTAATGAGTTGAAAACGAAAATCATCAGGAGTTATGAGCTTACCGTACGACGATAAAGCGGTAGAGTAAAGCTATCATCAACGACAAATACAATACGATTATGATTGGTTTTGAAATCAATGTTGAGTGCAACACAAGAGTAAAAGAGCATGAGACTTAGGCCCTGGAAAACAAATATGATGTTACAACTGAATTTTGAACACCGAAAAAGGGGGGCGAGTGACCTTATATGGATGGTATGGACAACTAGACCTACTACTATTGTGAGCATCCCTATGGGGAAAAAGTTGTTAATCGGAGCGGATTTAGACCTTGACTCATAACTACTAGACGAGCTAAGTAAAATACATTCTCGTTCAGGTTGCTATGTTGGTTGTGTCACTTTGTTACAAACCTGCAAGATGAATATGTTAAGACTTCACACATGAATTATCGTAGCTATAGATTATGGGAAACCGCATGAATAAGATGTAGTATAGTAAGGGATATGTGAACTCAAGATTTGAAGGAGAGGCAATAAATTCGAGAATGGTTCGAGTAAAACCCTTAAAGGGGGGAAGCGAATAAAGAGGATACAAGTGTAGAGATTGAAATGATGGACCCTAAGATGTGACAGATATATACTCTAAAACAAAGAGTGACAGTTATGCAGAAATGAGTCTACTAACTAGTAAGTGAACGAATATAAATTGAACAGGCATCTGAGACTGTATGGGAAGTCATTCGCGAAGACCTTGAACCACGTGACATTGAGAGCAAATAACTTAAGGGGTATCATAAAGGATGGCGATGTTATACTCGAATAGAGGAAAAGGCACAAACGGTAAAGTCGTAGTTAATGATATTGCGATTTATAAGCGACAACTAAGAAAGGGACTTATAGTTTTCCATAATAGATTATAAGATATGATAATGAAGGGAAAGATAAAGGAAAGAAGAGAGCATGACGAGACGAGTTACTCCAGATAGACAAAAGAGTTTAGGTATATATAATCACTGAGCCTAGCCATGGTCGGGTACGCAAAACACTGAACCTTCATGGTCGGGTGTGCTATGCAAATGATATGTACAGGAATATGACTATGGATACGATATGTAAATGGATACGGTTATGAATACGAATACGGATATGGATACATGTATGTGTATAGATGTGTATGTACACGAATCACGCAAAAACGATTATGTAACTTGCAAGTATTTATACGTCGCCAATGAAACCAAGTGGATACTTAAAAAGAGGAGTAAGTGGTAAAACAAGGATAATGTAGTCATGATACTTCGGGTCTGTTAAAGGAGAATATATGGTGAATTAAGTTGAAATGTTGAGTTGGGATTATCGTTAGGGATAAATAGGACAATTACTTGGAATATGACATAAGTACATGCTATACGCTTCCTACGATAGCCCTGGGGTGTGATAACTTATGAATTCAATAAGATCACTGAATGAAGGGGAAGCTTAGTCCCCTATACATTAGACCTATGAGATTGTGTGCAAAATAGGCAAAGTGGCTTATGAATTAGATCTACCTCCTGATTTGGAGTCAGTTCACCAAATTTTACATGTCTCGATGCTTCATAAATATGTTGGAAATCCTACTTGGATCGTGCCAGTAAATGATGTTCAAGTGACAGAAAAGTTGATTTATGAAGAGGTACCCATTGCCATATTAGATAGGCAAGTACGGAGACTTCGAAATAAAGAAGTAGCCTCAGATAAGGTCCTATGGAAAAATAACAACCGAGAAGAATGACTCGGGAAGCGGAATAAAATATAAAATCCAAGTGTCCGCACTTATTTCAGCCCCAGAAGAGATTCAAGATGAAACACCAAGATTATGAGGTATGAATGCTTTCTTTTCATGCTTTTGGTCGTGTGTGGACAATTTATAGTGCTATTGTGTTGTGGCCCTGTGAGGCAATATTATTATGGGTTGTCGTGACAGGATGGTAGTTCCATATTACAGGGGAAACTCTGGCAAAATTTTCGTGACAGGATGGTAGTTCCAAAACGAATGTTCCAAAAGGGGGGAAGAATGTTACACCTTGGAAAATTTCCTGTTAACGTACAGTGAATAGGATAGCAAAGGGAATGATGTATACGATGTTGTGATAAGAAATAAATAGCATTTAACGATCCTAATCGAGATTCAAAGACATTAGACATAAGAGAAGAAGGTTGTCAAGGAAAGCAAGGGATATGTTGCATGTCGGGTAAGAATTATGAGCAACGAGCTAATGATGGCGTAATAATGTTTTGGAGAAGAGTTGTAATATCCCTTATATTGTTAACGAGGTGTTAAACAAGTATCAAGAAGGATTCACAAGGATTTGAGGTCAAACGAAGTGACGAGACCAAAAATCAGGGAAGAGGTTGATTATACGACTGATTATACGGTCCGTATAACGTGTCATATAATGGTCACAGAATGAAGTTGTTGAGAGGGGTGATTTCACCGTCACTTGTACGGACCGTATAAGGTGCCGTCAAATTGACACAGAATGGGATGGTTATTGGAGAAATTTCACGGTCACTTATACGGACCGTATAAGTGTCCGTATAATGACGTCGGGACAGATTTTTAATTTATAAAAGAATCTCCTAAGTTCATTTATTTCATTTCATTTTTCATTCTCCATAACTCAAGACTTCTCTAGAAACTTCCACACATTTCATATACAAGAACCCAAGAGAAATTGATAATCAAGTTCATCAAACCACAAAAAGCAAGTGTAAGAAACACATTAAAGTGCATCCAAGCCAAGAAATCCAAAGGGAAGTGAGTTAGGGTTTTTGTGCAAGAAGAGAATTCCCACTGAAGGATTATTTTTCCATTATCTAAGGTGAGTTTTACGATCATTCCTTTTTGTTTAAGGTGTCGAAAGTTAAAAACACTTGGATTGTAGAAAGATATAGGAAAGGGGTCATGAATGTGTGAATAATGTCATTGTTGAGTAGTAGTTTGGGGTGAATTATGAATATTGGTATGCTGTGATTTTAAGTATGTTGTGAACGACATTTAGGACATGGAATAAGTATTATATGTGAGAAAATGTAATAATGAACTATGACCATGATTACGGAGAAATTGGAGTGAAATGGTGAAATGTGGGTAATGTAGATGAATGATGATTGTTGCTTGTGATATTGTGAATGTTGTTATGGATGTGTGGGAGTTGATATATGATATGGGGAAAAGTTGTATAAACAAAGGAAATGCTGCCCAATTTTCTTTAGCTTTAGTAAGCACGTTTAAGTAATCGATTAGCTAATGTTAATGCGAATTCTCTTGAAGGTAAAAACGTGGGCATTGATGGAGAACAAGCAAGCGATAGATTAGTTAACTAAAAAAGTTATGTGAGGCTAGTCCTTTCTTTCTATGGCATGAATCCGATGGCATGATTTTTCCTTCTTCTCCATGAATCCTCTATATCCGGGAATGCTAAGAGTCTATGTTCATGAATAGCCATATGAGATAAGAGATACATTATGAGCCCAATTATGATGATGATAAGTTAAGTATAAAGATTCTAGAGTTCATGATATGATGTTTCTATAAATTTAATGATGTTGTTTATTTGATACACTCACCTTATATACTATTTCCTTCAAGGTGAGGCAGACTACTTATAAATGTTCCATAATGGAATCGGGGGTTCACGACCTTATGTCACCTCGATAAAGTATAGCTATCTTTGAGTTATTATGCATGCATTATGATGAGTACATTTTGATGATATTACACCGCGCCTATATGGCCGGGCAGCACCGCTAAGGTGGGCGACTTATAGTTGATTACGTCGTGTCTATATGGCACGGGTAGTACCGCTAGTGGGCGGCATGAGATGGTACCCCGAACGCGGGAGGCCTAGACGCTGGCTAATTATTATCACACCGTACTTATATGGACGGGCAACTTACACATTTATGCATACATGATATGATGATGATTATAAAGTAAGCTAGCATGCATCGTTTCTTTTATAATTGACAGTTAGTTACAGTTTCTCCTTATTTGATGCTTCCTTTATCTCATTGATGTATTATTATTATTATTTATGCCTCTCATACTCAGTACAATGTTCGTACTGACATTCGTTTTCTTTGGACGATGTGTTCATGCCCACAGGTAGACAGGGAGGTGATCTTGATCCAGACTCGTAGGAGCTATTAGCTGTCTTGAGAGCACTCCATTATTCCGGAGGTGCCGTGATTATCCTATTGTGTATATATGTATATTTTGGGGACGACGGTGTCCTGTCCCGTCCCTATGTCTAGCACTCTAGTAGAGGCTCGTAGATACGCAGGTGTAGGTTATATGGTCTCATGATGTTACTACTGTATATATATTATCATTTTGATAGCCGAAAGGCTTATGTCTGTAAAAGTATTTATGTTCTCAAATGAAAAATGATCTTTCTATGATTTGAGTATGAATTTGATAAAAGAATGCTTAATAAGTAATAGAATGAGTGGTGCTCGATGGTTAGCCCCGGGTACCCGTCACGGCCCCTAGTTGGGTCGTGACACATGGTATCCCGATATCCATTATCACAGATAGAGTTGCGCAATTTACAGCCAAGTTCTGGAAATCTTTCCAAGAAGGTCTGGGTACCCAAGTAAAGCTCAGCACAGTATTTCATCCGCAAACTGATGGGCAAGCCGAACGTACTGTTCAGACCTTTGAAGATATGCTACGGGCATATGTACTAGATTTTGGGGGTAGTTGGGATGACCACTTACCTCTAATCGAGCTTACATACAACAATAACTACCATTCCAGTATCCAAATGGCTGCGTATGAAGCTCTATATGGAAGGAAGTGCATATCCCCAATTGGATGGTTCGAAATAGGAGAAGTACAGTTAATAGGCCTTGAGTTAATTCAACAAGCAGTAGAAAAAGTCAAGGTGATCCGAGATCTATTACTGACAGCCCAAAGTTGCCAAAAATCTTATGCGGACAACCGTCAATGAAACTTAGAATTTCAAGTTAATGATTGGGTATTTTTAAAGGTGTCACCAATGAAAGGTATGATGAGATTTGGCAAGAAAGTGTTACACCTCGGAAAATCTTCCGTTGGTACGCAAGTGAATGAACTAGTGAAATACGAGTATCGGGTTAATGATGACATAAGGGCATTTTGGGAAAGAGTTATAACGTCCCTTAGATTGCTAATGAAGTGTTAAACAAGTGTTAAGAAGGTTCCATAAGGATTGGAGATCAACGAAGTGACGAGAACAAGTTCAGTGGACTGGTGAGTTTTACGGCACATTATACGGACCGTATAATGGACCGTAAAACCATCACAGCGAAGGTTGCTCCGTGGTGCAATTTTACGGTCAATTATACGGACCGTATAAATTTTTACGGCCCGTATAATGAACCGTCCAATGGTCACAGTGATGGGTGAAGGAAAGGCATGTTTTACGGTCAATTATACGGACCGTATAACGATTATACGGACCGTATAATGGACCCGACAGATCAGTGAATGGGTTATTTAATAGGGACCAAGTTCATAAAATCATTTCCACATTTCATCCCTTCTCTCTAAAACATATCTCTACATTTATTACACAAGTTTTCAAGGATTATAAGCCATCAACAACATAAATCAAGTGAATCAAGTGTAAGCCAACCCATTAAAGACCATTCAAGTCAAGAAATCCAAATGTAGGAAAACTAGGGTTTTGCTCAAAGTGAAGTATTATCAACTAAAGCTTGTTCCTACAACATCTAAGGTAAGATTCATGATATTCATATGTTGTTTAAGGTATTTGAGAGTTAAAATGCTTGGTCATTAGAAGAGTATAGTAAAATGGGTTATGAATGATGAATAGTGACGTTTTTGAGAAATAGTTTGAATTGAATCATGATTGTTGTTGTGTTGTGACATGAATGTGTTATGAATGACGTTAAGACCATGAAATAGACATTGTATATGAATGGACGAAGTTGGGTGTTGTGACCATGAACATAGACAAATGAAAGTAAATTGAGAAACCTTGATAATGTGGATGATTAATGGCCATTGATATGATATTATGAATGTATTGTTGACGTTTGGGAGTTGAATTACGATATGGACAAATGTTGTATAAATAAAGGAGATGCTGTCCGATTTTCTCTAGCTTTGGCCATGTGTGTTAGTTATCGATTCTAATGATAGTATGACCTTAATGAAGATAGAAATGTGAGCACCGAAGGAGTACGTGCAAGTGTAGAATAGTTCGACGAAAAGGTATGTAAGGCTAACCCTTCTTTCATAAGGCATGGTTCTTTGGCCAAATTTCTAAATCCTCTATACGAGTATGTTGTCTTCAAATGATTGATCTTCCGAGCTCGTAAACTCATAATCCTTGATATGTACTACGATTGTACTACGCTCCTCATATGACGAGTAAGCCTATAAGATAGACGTAACGATAATAATGATGATAGAAATATTAATGATAATAATAATGATGATAAAGGTTCCTATGGGCTATTATACTTATGTGTGCCTATGAAGGGCTATAATGAAACCCCGAGCTTATAACGCCGGGTAGAATATATGTATATGTATGTATACGATTACGTAACACGCGCACACATCTGCAGATGGTACGGATAACCCTGAAGCCTTGGTAGGGCTAGGTAGATATAACCTTGAGCCTTGGTTGGCCAAGTATGTATGAAACACCGAACCTCTATGGTCGGGTACGCTATGTATGCCTATATATATATATATATATATATGCTATGTATATGACATCATTAAGAGCACGAATATGTTATGAATATGAGATGTACATGATTATGAGGGTAACCAAGTACGAATATGGGTATATGTATGCGGATACGCAGTAGAAGCGGAATGTCTCTATGGAAAGTAAGTAAGTGCCATGATGATGATATTATTGACTCCTCCCCTATGAAACTTCACATGTTATTCATTATGCTTCTATATCGATGTTGATCATGCTTTACATACGCAGTACAATCTTCGTACTGACGTCTTTTTGTTTGTGGACGCTGCGTCATGCCCGCAGGTGCACAGGGAGAAAGACTTGATCCGTAGCTGCTTTCTCAGAGATTTCATAACAGAGCTCCATTTCATTCGGAGCCGTAGATTTTGGGTACCCATTCTTTTGTGTATATAATTATGGACATAGCGGGGTCCTGTCCCGCTCAGGTGATATGTTATACTCTTCTTAAAGGCTCGTAGACATGGGTATGTGGTTAGATGTGTGTGGCCTTGTCGGCCTATATTTTGTATATCATTTTGTTGGCCTTGTTGGCCCATGTACATTAATGTGGCATAGATGCCTATGATGATATAAGCAATGTTATCGTCCAATTGGGACTAGTGTGATTAATGAATAGAAATGTATGTTAAATTATGTGGCTCACCTTGATGTAAGTATAAAAGTATGTCAAGGGGTGCTCGGATGGGATGGTCACCGGGTGCTCATCGCGGCCCCTAGTCGGGTCGTGACAGAAAGGAAAGTTAAGTCCTCGATATATTGGACCCTGTAAGATTATCCGCAAGGTGGGTCAAGTAGCTTATGAATTGGACTTGCCTCCAGAACATGAATCAGTCCATCCAGTTTTCCATGTCTCAATACTCTGCAAGTATGTTGGAGATCCTACGAGGATTGTCCCAATAGATGATGTTCAAGTGACAAAAAAGCTAGTCCATGAAGAAGTGCCCGTTGCCATATTAGACAGGCAAGTACAGAGACTTCGAAATAAGGAAGTGGCCTCAGTTAAAGTCTTATGGCGAAATAACAACCGAGAAGAAATGACTTGGGAAGCAGAAAAGAGTATGAAATCCAAATACCCGCACTTATTTCAGCCCCCAGAAGAGATCCACGATGAAACATCGGGATTATGAGGTATGTATACTTTCTTTTCATGCATATGGGTCGTGTGCGGCCAACTTATATTGCTATCGTGTTGTGGCCCTATGAGGCAATGTTATTGTGGGCAGTTGTGACAAGATGGTAGTGCCATATTACAGGGGAAACTCTAGCGAAATTTTCGTAGAATTCTCGAATACTTAACATTCGAGGACGAATGTTCCAAAACGGGGGAAGAATGTTACACCCCGAAAATTTTTCGTCGACATACAGTAAATAGACTAATGAAGGGCACGACGTATACGATGTTTTAATAATTAAGAAATAACATTTGATGACCCTAATTAAGATTTAAAAGACATTCGAGGTAGGGGGAGAAAGTTTGCCAGGAGAAGGTAAGGCATACGATATGTATCGGAAAGGATTTACGAGTAACAAGTTAATGAGTTTTTGGAGAAGAGTTATAACGTCCCTTAGATTGTTAATGAGTTGATAAACAAGTGTCAAGAAGGTTCCATAAGGATTGGAGATCAAACGAAGTGACGAGAACAAAATCGGAGAAGAGACAGATTATACGACCAATTATACTGTCCGTATAATGGTCCGCAGAATCGTCACAGTGAAGGTCCCTCACTAATGGGATAATGATCACATAATGGGTTGTTGCTGGGGATGATTTTACGGTCACTTATACGGACCGTATAAATGTCTGTATAATTATGTCGAGATAGAATTTTAAGTTTTAAATAAGGGACCCAAGATCATTATTTTCATTTTCCCATCTTCTCATTTTCTCTCCACAACTCAAGAACCCTCTAGAACTTTCCACACTCTGCATCTACAAGATTCCAAGTGAAACTAAGGATCAACTTCATCAAACCAACAATATTAAGTGTAAGAAACACATTAAAGTTCATCCAAGCCAAGGAATATCAATGGAAGTGAACTAGGGTTTTGGTGCAAGAGAAATATTTCCACTGAAGGCTTATTCCTACACTATCTAAGGTAAGTTTTATGGTATTTGCATTTTGTTTAAGGTATTCAAAAGTTGAAACACTTGGATTGTAGGAGGATATAGGAATGGGTCATGAATGTGGGAATAGTGTCATTTTTTAGTAGTAGTTTGGAGTGAATCATGAATATTGATATGTTGTGATTGTAATTACGTTATGAATGATGTTAAGAGCATGATAGAAACATTAGATGAGAATGAATGTAATGTTGTATTATGATCATGATTATGGGTGACCTTGAGAGGAAATTGTGGGGATTGGATAATGATGAATTTGACAAAAGTTATTGATGATGATATTATGAATGTTATTATTGAAGTTTGGGAGTTGATATATGATATAGAGAAAGTAGTAGAAACAACGGAGATACTGCTCAATTTTCTTTAGCTTTAGTTCAAACACGCAGATACCACTAGTGGGCAGCATGAGATGGTACACTGAACGTGGGAGGCCTGGACGTGGGCTAATGATTATCACACCGTAGCTATATGGTCAGGCAGCTTATACATGTATGCATACATGATATGCTGATGGTTATGGAGTAAGCCAACATGCATTATTTCTTTTATAATTAATAGTAAGTTACAGGTTGCTCATCATTTGATGCTTCCTCATTTCATTGAAGTATTGTTATTGTTGATGCCTTACATACTCAGTACAATGTTTGTACTGATGTCCGTTTTCTTTGGACGCTATATTCATGCCCACAGGTAGATAGGGAGACGGTGCAAATCCATAGAAGCTATCAGTAGATTTATAGGAGCACTCCATTATTCCGGATGTGCTATTCGATTTATTATTTTGGGTACATATTTGGGCACGGCGGGGTCCTGTCCCATCCATATGTCTAGTACTCTAGTAGAGGCTCGTAGATACGTATGTGTGGGTAGTATGGTCTCACAATGTCCTTATTGTATGTATTTTATTTTGATAGCCGAAGGGCTTATGTATGTAAAGGTAATTATGTTTCAAAATGAAAAATGGTTTTCCCTATGATTTTGAGTATAAGAATAATGAAGGAAAGTAGAATCAGTACGATGGGTAATAGTATGAGCGGTGCTCTGTGGTTAGCTTCGGGTACCCGTCATGGCCCCTAGTCGGGTCGTGACAATAGCACTCATTCAATATATAAACATGGAAGACCGGATGACCACCTGACCGGCCTGGTGAAAAACTAACTCATAACACACGTGATCAATACAATGGACAGTCTCAAATGGGCCAATATACCTCGGGCTCACTTGCCTTCCTTCCCAAATCGCATGACACTCTACATGGGTGTAACCTTTAGCAGAACCTGCTCGCTCAATTTACTAGACACAACTTCCTAAACTTAGCTCAAGCTCCAATTCTCATATCTCCGTATTCAAATTTCCCTCGCAACTGATCCTCGAATAAGTGAATTGCTTTTTCTGGAATTCTCAGATTTGGTAAAATCGCAACTTTGAACGCGAACAAAAGGCCCTGCAAACACTTTCCCAAACCAACGCAATCCTTTGAAACATAGCCACAAACTATAGCCCATTCTGAACCGGGAAGATATTCAGATTCTGCTAACCTTTCCTTTGTACTTGCTGAAGCCATTTTTTGCACCGCAATTTCCTAGAAACACATGAACACACACACCATAAACATGAAACCATGACTTACTCTGGCCAGAAATAATCTTTGATCCATCTGAGATCTCTATGCAATTCCATCAAAACTGATCTTATCGATAGCCAACTTGGCTAGTTCCAAGTTTTCTTAAACCTTCAAATCACAATACAGGAACCATACCACAGAATATCTCATCGAGCAATGTCTGTCAGAACCCAACTGATCACTATAAAGACCTCTCGTACAACAGTTCCTCCTCAAATCTGAGTCGATACGCATCGAATCCTTAAATATCTTCCTGGAAATATAATCTTAAACCTTTAAGCTTAACTCGATAACGCTGACCCTTAATGAATACACAACTCTCGAATATCACCAATAGTCATTAGACCTGACTCCGAATTTCGAAACCAATCACAATCATACCATGCATAAGAAATCTTGTTTTTCACCCTCCACTCCACAAGTTGAGTCATATCTAAGTTATCAACTTAGTACCGAAGAGTTATACCTTACGATTCAAATCTTCACGCTTTTCGACCTTTACCCGACACGCGAATCCGATACAACCCCAAACTTTTCAACGCAAAACCCAGAGGCTCATATAATAATTATTTAACCATCAAACCTCTCATTATATCACCTCGATATGCCATAATTTTTTCAAAAGTATCTAATCTTACAACTGCCGCTCTAAGTCTCACGCAATTACTCCCAAGTCACCTAAATTGACCAGTCAATATTACTTGCAATCATACTAAATTACCACGAGTAGTGTTACACCCCGTAGTTTCGTATGTTGAGATTCGAGCTACCTTTCAGGAGGTGTGTGAGCTTATATGTGTTTAACTTATGGTTATAAGGATTTAAGTTCATATAGTAAGCTATGAAAGGATTGGCGGGCAAGTGAGTCAAGGAAATTAAGTTTGTCGAACTTGGGAGAAAATATGAGGAGCAATTTTGGTCCAACTTGGGGGACGAATATCTCTTAGCATATGAAGTGTTTCAATGTGAAACAAAAGCCCAAAATGAAGTTCGTCGAGTCTAGTTTCCAACGCAATAAATCGCTCATCGATAGGACATCGGAGTATAGAATTATGGACGTTAAAGGTTCAGCTGACAGAGCAGAAACCGGTGCTACAATACTACTACAGTAACCGACCTGCTAGAGTGCTGCTACAGTAAAATGCTACAGTACCCGACCCAAATTTGACCCTTATAAAAAGGATAAGAACCCCTTTTTTTCACCAGATTTGCCCAGAAATTTCCAGAAAATTGAAGAGAGATAGAGGGGGGATCACAAAGTAAGCAATTTTCAAGCGAGGAGTATTAATATAAGCTCGGATAAACGCATGGATGAGATTCTAGTATGGTTTTGCGGTGGATTCAAGGTATATATTGATGATATCTCTGTTTTAACAAGAATAAGGTATTAATCTCCTATTATTAATGTTAAATTCGGTTTATTTACGGAGATAAAGTCGTTAAATAATTGTGTAGCAAGTTGGTTAGTAATGGAAGTTGGAAACCAGCGTTTGGGCTATTTTATGGTACATATTGGTGTTGGAAATGATGTTATTGATGTTGGTATTGTTGTTGTTGTTATTGGTTGCTAAATTGAGATTTCGGGTTAGGCATATAAACAGGGGAGATGCTGCCCGAATTTTGGCAAATTCTAAAGGGATTTTAATTAAAGGCTTAAGACAAGTGTATGATGGTGAGCCTAATAATAGTATGAACGATTTTATATGTAGATTACAAGTCAAGAGATAAGTGGAAAGGTCAAGGAGCAAGATTCCAGGTATGTTAAGGCTAAACCTTCCTTTCTTAAGGCATGATTCATTTGTTGTGAACCTATATGTGACATCTTCAATAAACTCGTTTCTGAAAGTACCCAAGCTTACAGTTCCCAATATTCTTGTGATATCCTTGAGCTTGTTTCATGGCTATTGTTGTTATTCATTTATGTGATCTCACCTTATGATACTTGTTCCTTCAAGGTGAGATATAGCGATGACGATAGTTCTAATAATCCAACGAGTTTAGGAAGGTGCCTTAAGGAATATTTTGTGGGAAATGAATAGAGTGCTAGTAGAGGGTCCCTAATGAAGTATTTAATGTTCGAAGAGAGGGTTATGTTGTATCTTAGGACTTGGTTAATGTTTAGTCAAGCGAGAAGAAGTACTAATGGCCTGAGTTGTGCTTATAAGTCTTATGTGATTATGTAGACCCTAAGAGTTAAGTGATGACCACGAGAAGGGCATAAAGATTACTAGTAAATGTTTAGTTATGATGTTGATTATAATTACCAATGGTCTACGACCAGTCGGGCAGATGTTACAACCAGGTTATGGCCGGTTGGGCATATATGTGTTTACCACTAGGCTACGGCTGGTTGGGCAGTTATTACCACCGTGCTACGGCCAGTTTGGCAGATGTATATATTTATCACTGGACTGCAGCTAGTCGGGCAGTTACCACCGTACTACGGGCGATCGGGCAGTTACCGCTGATCAGTCGAGCAGTTGTGCTCTATCATCGACCGATAATCGGACAGGCGGTTATTACCACCGGACTGCAGCCGGTCTGGTAGTTACCACTGATCAGTTGGGCAGTTAGTATAGGATGATTAGTAAGGTAAAGGCACAATACTGTACATAGATATGGTTAAGCATGCGAGAGTATAGAGAGACATGTATCATATATGGATCGGGTTGCACGCCGCAACACATGTTCAAATAACATTTGATGATAAGGTAACCAGGACTATGGTAGGGTATACAGACCTAGTAAAGATTACAAGAAGATGAAGCGGTATGTATACATATACTAGATTTCCATCGGTAGTTCAGAAATGCCAGGTTGATTCTTATTCTTGTCATCTTTAGTCTATGGCTATTTTATTGCACTTTCCGCCTTGCATACTCAGTACATTGCTCGTACTAACGTCCCTTCGCTGGGGGCGCTGTGTTTCATGCCCACAGGTCTTAAGATACAGCTTGACGGATCTTTCAGTAAGGATACCAGCTCGGCAGACAGAGTTATGGCACTCCACTTTCTTCGGAGTTGCCCTGTGAGTCAGCATGGCTGGTTATGCATTTGCATGGGTATGGCGGGGCCCTGTTCCGGCCAATTTATGTCATGTACTCCTGTAGAGGCTCGTAGACAGATATGCACAGTTAGATATCTTATAATTATCTCGACTTGTACTATGTTGTATCATTATTATGGATAGCCTTACCGACACATGCACTCGAGATTAGTTTGAAGACGTAAGTATGTTTTCTTTTGGGCTTGTGTCCCTATGGCTTGTAGTACCTTGGTCTTATGACGCCTTTCGAGATACAGAAAACGTGAGTTACAGTTGGTTCGCTCGGTTGCCATAGGGTGCCGAGTGCCAGTCACGCCTTACCAAAGTTGGGGTGTGACAAGTACGGTCCCACCCCGAAAATATAACTCTAGCCTCACATGATAGGGATTCCACAAATCTTTTCTCTTAAAGCACGCTAACTCATCCACTGTAGAATCTTACGAAGTACGCTAACTCATCCATTCACCAAGCTACTTTTTATAAACCTCAACACGTTGATTCACTGAAATATGCTTATCACTAGTTACCGTTCACGAACCTCACCGAATTTCCTAATATCACTTAGTCCATATCTGTAGACTTCCTTCCTTAAGCTCACGCAACAATCACACCTCATTTGAATCTGCAAGACAACGATGCCACAATCTAAATAGACTCAAGTAAGCCCAAGATGTACCTCATTCTTGTCGACTCATCGATTTCCCAATTTCTAATCACTTCACGATCCTTGATACCGTAATCAATCCTCGAATCTACTCCATCGAATACCACACGTAAATCTTGCAAGCTAGACAAATTAATCCTCGAGAGCGGATCATACCACACACTCTGTACATTAGAGTTTTCTTAACGCTTACAACTCTAAATTGAACACTCACTAAATCCGGCGTAGCATATAACTGTCTTACTAATATCCTCACGTATCTCACTGAAGCGTCCTTTCCCGAATTGCCTTACTCAATTTCTGAAATGTTATCTCGAACTTAACCCCAGTTAACCCATCATTGATCTACCATTTCAAGTACCCATATTTAAGAATCCCTTAATCCATCCTTAACATTACTAGTCCTCGAAGAATCACCTCTTACCTCAATTATGAACACCCCTAACCACTCGCACGCTAATCCTTTTTATTTAATCACATAAGCCGAGTACTAACACCATTAGTAGCAGGATCTAGTCAAATTTACACAATGAATACAAGGTTCCCAACCTTAGTCCACCATTGACCTCAATTAGTCTATGACATAATCGAACATACAGCTCATCCAAAATCTCTCAAGCCCACTCTACACTGTCCAATCACAACCAAGCTCTCACATCACTAACTCTTGCTGCAACGATTTCCTTTCTACCCTTAACCTCGAAGACGCCGATCAACCTCATAGGTCACACCCTTTACTGTACGTCATGATATAATGTTCCCGTAATCCAAACACGACTAAAGTACCCATATGTCATTTCAAATCACATTTATCACTTTCAACCAATAACCACTCAAATCCACTCGATCCGCTAAACTAATCATCCCTCTAATCCAAACGAACCACAAAACGATATCAATATTTCGCCTCAAATCTAAGTGAAACGACCAGTAACTCCACAAGTCATTAACTCATCGCATATGCCCATATTTGAAGTCATTTCCCTCAGTCGATTACTAATTCCATGGAAGTCTATAACCAATCAATTTACCGATCAAACGATGTGACCATAGCATTCACTTAATAACATAGTAGTCCTTTGACATAAACGATCTCATATTAAGAATAAATTTTAGCACCAGTCGCCACCTTATCTTGACGACCATGTCAGATACCAATTTTTCCCTTCACAATCTCACAAAAAGTACTCATGTCTAAGATATTTTATAAAGTCTCACTTCGCTACGCGCTTTCCACAAAAGTCTTCCTTCATATCCTTATTGTAACCTTCTTTTCTTTATTACACGCAGTCACAATATGTTTGCCCAATTCGATAGTCATTACAAAACTTACACTTGTCCTCACATACCGACGTCTAATACTCTACCGCTACTGAATCGTCGACCCTCCCTTGTTACGCCACAGCCACGCACACCATCTTAAGGCCTTAACGAAGCTGAAGTTTTTCCCAAACCGATCATATCATCGAGCAACCCACTATTGTTAAGCCATCAATGCACTTTGTCACTTCTGAGCAACCCAACGCTGAAACAAGGAGATCATGTAACCTTCTGAACTATCTATCCCATTTCCCACGGACTCCCATAATAAATGAGTCTAATTGCGACTGCGCACAACAATTGAGTCTAACCGCGACCCCACACAATCGAATCCTTAGGCAATAACTAGAGACTGAACTGGATCACGCGTCCGAATCAGAATAACACATCTCATACCATTCCATAACACGTCCTAGATCGACCATTCACATAAGAATTCGAGGACAAGTTTACACCTCCGTGGGTGATTAAGATAACAAAGCCCAGATACCAATTGGAATAGACTAGATACCAATTTCAATTAAGACGCATGAGAGAATGAAAGAATTGGAAGTTTTCTAAATGTCACGACCCAAACCGATAGGCCATGACTAGTGTTCGAGTTGGACACTCGTATACGAACCTGTTAGATATAATCCGACTGATACTAAGGACAATGTGGAAATCTGTAAAAAAAAAAAACATGTTGTGGACTCATAATGCCATATATCATAAGGAACCTGTCTCCTGAGGAATCACATTCAACCTAACATAACAAAATATGCAAGCCGGCAAGGCTGCCACTATACGCGTGAATATAAAAAACGAACTACATCTGTATAGCTAACCAGACCATATATGTACAACCCACATATGTCTACAGACCTCTAAGAGTATAACAAAGTCTATATCAAAAGGATCTGTACAAAAATAGCTCAAGCACCGGAACAATGGAGCTCTCCAAGCAGTTGGGCAAAACTCCTAAGCCGAAGGATCACCAAATTGAGTGTCTGTACCAGCGGGCATGAAACGCAACCCCCCAAGAAAGGGGGTCAGTACGGAAAATGTACTGAGTTTGTAAAGCATGAAGTGCAATAAAGAAGATCATGACTGAGTAACAGATGACAAGAGATAAGCATGATAATCAAGGATACCAATGCATCTGTGCCTTAAGAGAGGAGAGTCATGCATATATATATATATATATATATATATATATATATATATATATATATATATATATATATATATATATATATAATATACCATACCTTGCCCATGATGGGACTCGGTGAGATAATCATATACCGTACCCGGCCCATTATGGGACTCGATGAAATAATCATATACCATACCCGGCCCATTATGGGACTCGGTGAAATAATCATATACCGTTCCCGGCCCATTATGGGACTCGGTGAAATAGTCATATACCATACCCGGCCTATTATGGGACTCGGTGAAATATAATATATAATTTACATACTTGGACTTCTAATGAGGGACTCGGTGAATAATGCAATGAAACTGGGCACGATTACGTACTCGGCCCAGGACTCATCAGTGAAGTGATACATTAGCAATATGCACGAATAGAATATTAAGAGCAATCATGTAGAAACTGAATCACCATTTAGAACTCGAGAAAATAAACAACATGAACCAACACTTTCGAATCAAACACAACTGTCATGTCAAGTACCATTGAGAACTAGAGTTCGTTGGAGTCATGTGTGTTCATCGTTTTCTCACTTTATGTAATTCATGCCAAAAAAAAGTAAGGGATATCATTACATACCTTGAAGCTTATCTATTCGCTCAACTGCTACTTCTCGGACTTGCAAATCTACAATCAAGGGAATTCATACTATGGTTAGGCTCGTTACCAAATGCTTATCCTAAGCCTTTAAATTAACTCTTTCTAGGATCTGCCGAAATTTCAGCAATATCTCCCCTGTTTATATCCCTGGCCCGAAATTACAGTTACTAACAACCAACAACAACAACAACATCACTAATATCAACATACTCCATAAGACACCTCATAAGATATTTATCCGATTTTTCAACCAACTACTCTGTTATGCGGCTATCTAATTGTTCTATTCCCGTAGTAAACTAAGATTAGCATTAATAATAAGAGATTCATACCTTTCTCCCGATAGTATCGCTATATATTCAGTTTTTCCAACCTTGAATTGAGCCAAACGCATTGTTATACGATTTTGTAATCGCAACTATACGCTACCTGGACCGAAATTCGGGAATTATACTTCATTCGGGCAAATATTTGATGTTAAGAAGTTGTGGGAGGTTTTTTAGAATTTTGGGGGTTTTTTTTGGGTGTTTTGGATGAAGAAGTGGGGTAAGCCCCCCTCATATAGAGTTCTAGAAACTGCCCAAATCGACCTAAAATTTGGTCAGCTCGTTCGCGCTGGCTTATTTTTCTGCCTGCGCGTTGATTTAGTGAAAAGGTCATAAATTTTGATCCCGATATGGTGTGAGGGCCCACGACCAATGTTTGGAAAGATAATTCAATTATCTACAACTTTCATTTCTGGTGCGATTCCAAATTCCAAACTTATCATGTCGTTTTGGCCTTCTTAAGTCAGATCATGTGAAAACGTATCCTTAAATCATCCTTTTGGAGTCATCCTTTTGGAGGGCTTATGCTCACATTTGGCTTAAGGGTAATTCTTAAGACTTGCTCAACTTCCCATGTACTACTCTTATAATTTTTCATATGTCCTTTATATAACTCCGAAATGTGGGCCCCACCTTTGCTTACGGTTACGAGGGCCTTCCATCAAGTAACGTATGAACTAATTTACACCATAAGGTCTCCAAATGTCATACATATATATATATATTCTTATACTTAGATCATATAATCTTCATCCCTGACCCGAGCCTGAAATTTGCTTAGTGCGTTCGCGCCCCGTGGTGGCGCGTTCGCGCTGAGTTGGCCCTTGGCCTCCTGCGCGTTGGCGCTACTCCCCGGCGCGTTCGCGCGGGATATTTTCCTAGCCTGCCACCCAACTTGTAACGTCCATATCCTCTTACCCCAATGTACTATTGAGGGGCGGTTGACGCCTACGGAACACAATGTTCAACTACTAGGTGTAACATCCTCTCCCCCTTAGAAACATTCGTCCTCGAATGTTTATAATAGTTCTCATACTATAAAAATTTTGGTAGAGTCTCCTCTGTAACTATACCTACCAACCTACATTCAGAAAACCCACAGGTGCCTCACAGGGCCACAATATATCATATAGTTTCATTTACCCATCAATATAGTCAAGTAAGGAAGTGAGGATACTTATTCTTCATTTCATCTTTGGCTTCCCAAGTTACTTCTTCCCTGTTGTTATTTCGCTACAACACTTTGACTGAAGCTACATCTTTAGTACGTAACCTTCTAATAAGACAACTCCTCTGTCACATGGACATCATCTACCGAAAATACTCTGGAAGGGTCACCAATGCATTTACGAAGCATTGATACATGAAATACTGGATGTACCGCTTCCAAATCAGATGGTAAGTCCAAATCATAGGCAACCTTGCCTACCTCACGAATAATCTGATAAGGCCCAATGTACCTCGGGTTGAGCTTCCCCTTCTTGCCGAATATCATCACACCCTTCATGGGTGATACCTTTAGGAATACCCAGTCACCAACTTGAAAATCTAAGTCTCGACGTCGATTGTCTGCATAACTTCTGTTGACTCTAGGCTATCAATAACCTCTCCTGCATAAGCTTCACCTTATCAATAGCTTGCTGAATCACGTCTGGGCCTATCAACTTCATCTCACCAATATCGAACCAACCGATAGGTGACCTGCACTTCCTCCCATATAAGGCCTCGTACGGTGACATCCGAATGCTCGAATGGTAGCTATTATTATAAGCAAACTCAACCTCTGGAAAATGGTCATCCCAGCTACCTCTGAAGTCAATAATATAGGCTCGCAACATATCCTCTAGCGTCTGAATAGTACGCTCCGCTTGTCCATCAGTTTGAGGGTGAAATGTTGTGCTAAGACTTACTTGTGTCCCCAACCCCTTCTGGAACGATCTCCAGAAGTTAGCTGCAAACTGAGCTCCTCTGTCTGAAATAATGGTTGTGGGAACCCCATGAAGTCTTACTATCTCTCCGATGTATAACCTCGCATAGTCTTCAGCTGAATAAGTAGTCCTAACTGGAAGAAAATGGGCTGATTTTGTCAGCCTATCTACAATTACCCATATAGAGTCATACTTCCGCTGAGTGCGAGGTAAACCGGTAATGAAGTCCTTATTAATCACTTTCTATTGCCAAGTTGGGATCTCTATCTCCTGTAATAATCCACCAGGTTTCTGATGCTCAACCTTAACCTGTTGACATTTCAGGCACTGAGCAATAAACTCCACTATGTCACTTTTCATGTCATCCCACCAATATAAGCATCTGAGTTCATGATACATTTTCGTTGACCCCGGCTGAATAGCATAATGTGCCTCTCCCATAACCTGCCATCGTAGCCCTGCAACATCAGCTACACACGACCTGCCCCTATACCGTAACACTCTATTAGGTGTAACCTTGAATGGGGTTTTCTCCTTTTGAAGGGTTGTATCCCTATACTATCCCAAACAGGGTCCTCGTACTGACTTCTCTTCGCCTCTTCTATGATAGAAAACTCAACAACTTCTCGAACAGAAACTCCACTATCTCTAGAATTAGCCAAACGGACCCCAAGGCTAGCTAGCTGATAAATCTCACGAACCATCTCCTTCCTTTCTGACTGAACACCCCTCAAGCTGCCCATAGATTTATGACTAAGAACATCTGCTACAACATTTGCTTTCCCCGGATGGTATAGCATGTCAACATCATAATCCTTTAATAACTCTAGCCACCATCTCTGTCGTAAATTCAACTCCTTCTGCTTAAAGATATATTGGAGAATCTTGTGATCCGTATAGATATCAACATGAACGCCATACAAATAATTTCTCTATTTCTTCAGGGCATGTATTACTGCTGCCAGCTCCATATCATGCGTAGGATAATTTTTCTCATGCTTTCTGAGCTGTCTGGAGGCATAAGCTATAGCCCTGCCGTGTTGCATCAATACATAACCTATTCCAACACCTGAAGCATCACAATATATAACATAGCCATCTAGTCCCTCAGGAAGAGCTAGAACTGGAATCGTCGTCAACTTGTCTTTCAGCAACTGAAACCTTTGCTCACAAGCATCCGTCCACTGGAATTTAGCTGCCTTCTGAGTTAGCCTTGTTAAAGGTGATAAAATCAAGGCAAACTTTTCTACGAATCTCCTGTAGTATCCTACAAGCCCCAGAAAACTAAGTACCTTGGTAGGTGTCGTAGGTCTGGGCCAAGTATTTACCGCCTCAATCTTCTGCGTGTCTACCCGAATACCGTCAGGTCCAATAATATGCCACAAGAATGCTACAGAAACCATCCATAATTCGCACTTAGAATATTTAGCATATAACTTCTGGTGCTGAAGTACCCTAAGCACCGTCCTCAAATGGTCTGCATGCTCCTTTTATGAATGTGAATAAACCAGAATATCATCAATAAATACGATAATGAATGTGTCTAGGAATGGTTTGAATACCCGGTTCATCAAATCCATAAATACCACTGGAGCATTGGTCAGCCCGAAAGACATCACTCTGAACTTGTAATGCCCATATCGGGTCCTGAATGCCGTCTTCGGGATATCTGCCTCCTTTACCCGCACCTGATGATAACCTGACCACAAGTCTATCTTTGAAAAACACCTAGCACCTGTAACTGGTCAAATAGGTCATCAATTCGGGGGAAGGGATACCTGTTATTTATCGTTACTTTATTCAGCTGCCTATAATCAAAACACATCCGCAGTGACCCATCTTTCTTTCTCACAAATAGTACCGTTGCTCCCCAAGGTGATGTACTAGGCCTGATAAAGCCCTTTTCTAACAAGTCTCTCAATTGCTCCTTTAATTCCTTCAGCTCTGCAGGTGCCATCCTATAAGGAGGAATAGATATAGGCTGGGTATCTAGCAACACATCTATAGTGAACTCTATCTCCCGTTCTGGAGAGAGACCTGGAAGCTCATCTGGGAATTCATTAATTATCGGGACTGACTGAAGAGCCGGTACCTCTGCTTTCATATCATGCACTCGAACCAGATGACAAATATAGTCTTTCCTAACCATCTTCCTTGCCTTGAGGTATGAAATAAACTTACCCCTCGGCGATGCTGTATTCCCTCTCTACTTTATAATCGGCTCTCCTGGAAATTGAAACCAAACTATCTTTTCTCTACAGTCAACATTAGCATAACAAGAAGCCAGCCAATCCATACCCATGATAACATTAAATTCAGTCATGTCTAACTCTATCAGGTCTTCTATGGTATGATGACTATATACACCCACCGTGCAATTCCTATATACTTGCCTAGCTATGACGAAATATCCTACCGGTGTAGCTACCTCAAATGGTTCTATCAACTCAGGTTCTATTCCGATTCTACTAGCAATAAAGGGAGATATATATGATAAGGTTGAACCTGGATCTATCAATGCATATACGTCCCGGGAGAAAATCGATAATATACCTGTAACCACATTCGGTGACGCCTCCTGATCCTGCTTACTAGCCAAAGCATATATGCGGTTCGAGGGAAGGCTAGAACTGGAAGCTCCGCCACAACCTCTACCACGGCCTGCTGGCGTCTGAATACCCTGCCCCGTAGGGTGCATGGCTACCGAAGAAGATGAACCAACAACTGACCCAGTAGGCTGAGCCATACCACCTGCACCACCTCCATAAGGACACTCTCTCATCATATGGCCTTGACGGCCGCAATAAAAATAAGCAGCTGTAGCCTAACGACATTCCCCAAAATGGGGCCTACCACACCAAGAACACTGAGGCAAAGGTGGCCTCAACTGACTCGAATCCCTGTTCATCTGTGAACCTGAAGCTCTGGAGTTCTAACCGGCTCATGAATAACCTGTGCGGTCAAATCCCTTACTCGAGAACTGTGGGGGTGCACTCCGTGCTGGCTGGGAAAAATATCTAGCATGCTGTTGAGGCTGCCCGCCTCGAAACTCACCAGAATAACCCGCTGATCTAGCCCTCTTATATTGGCCTTTGTCATGGTCTCTATCTGGCTGACGCCCTCTGTGTCGATCCTCTACCCGAGCAATATCCATACCTGGCTGAAGAGCCACTGCCATACAACCATCAATCAAATAACCATCTAATCCCATGACATAACGATGTACTCTATCCACCATATCAGCTACAATAGTCGGTGCATATCTTGCCAACGAATCAAACTCAAGACTATACTCTCAGACACTCCTGCCATTCTGCCTCAAATGCAAAAATCTATCAACTCTAGCTCACCTCATCTCTGGGGCCAGAAAGTGGCTAAGGAAGGCCTCCGCAAACTCATCCCATACCGTTGGAGGAGCATCCTCGCCCCTAGATAACTCGCAAGATTCACACAAATTAACTGCTACGTCCCGCAATCGATTTGTAGCTAACTTGACAGACTCAGTCTCAGAAGCCCTCATTATCCTCAATGTACACTGCATCTGCCGAAGAAACTCTTGTGGATCATCCTCGGGCTTTGACCCAAAAAACTCTAGAGGACTACAATTTAAGAAGTCACGAACCCTCAAACTATCAGATCTATCCGCATGGTCAACTCCTAGTCCATGCCTGCGAGCCTGCCCTGCCACTAATCTGTTCAGTAACTGAACTGCATCTCACATGGCCCTATCCTCCGCCCCTGGCTGAGGAGTTGGAGGCTCAGGTGCTGGTGCCTCGGGAGCTGGCGGCGGCGCTGCCCCTTGAACCGGAGATGTTGCTGCTCCAAGATCCTCTGGAGGTGGCGATGTGGCAGAGCTCATTGACTGGAGTACCGTCTCAGGCATCTACTAGGCGTGGGCCCTAGTAACTCTCCGAGTCTGACTAGTATCTCCTGCTACTGATTTTCCCTTCTGGGCAGCTGTTACTTTTTTTGGAGGCATAGCTAAAAACACCACAATTCGTTTGAGGGGATTATCCTAATAACATAGCTGTATCGCACAATCTAGAGCAAGAAGGAAAGATAACATCTTAAATATCCTATAGCTTCCTGTTTATAGATGTGGTGCACAACACACCGATAAACAAGAATCTACTAGACACGGTCTGTAGATACTCCGAGGATGAACTGCTCTGATACCACTTTTGTCATGACACAAACCGATGGGCCATGACTAGTGTTCGAGTTGGACACTCGTATACGAACCTATTAGATATAATCCGACTGATACTAAGGACAATATAGAAATCTGTAAAAAAAAAAAAACATGTTGTAGACTCATAATTCCATGTATCATAATGAACCTATCTCTTGAGGAATCACATTCAACCCAACATAACAAAATTGCAAGCCGACAAGGCTGCCACTATACGCGGGAATATAAAAAATGAACTACATTTGTATAGCTGACTAGACCATATATGTACAACCCACATATGTCTAAATACCTCTAAGAGTATAACAAAGTCTATATCAAAAGGATCTGTACCAAAATAGCTCCATCTTCGAAACAATAGAGCTCTCCAAGTAGCTGGGCAGAAGTCCTAAGCCGGGGGATCACCAAACTGAGTGTCTTTAGCTACGGGCATGAAACGCAGCCCCCGAAGAAAGGGGGTCAGTGCGGAAAATGTACTGAGCATGTAAAGCATGAAGTACAATAAAGAAGATCATGACTGAGTAACAGATGACAGGAGACAAGCATGATAATCAAGGATACCAATGTATCTATGCCTTATGAGAGGAGAGTCATGGATATATATATATATATATATATATATATATATATATATATATATATATATATATATATATATATATATAATATACCGTACCCGGCCCATGATGGGACTTGGTAAGATAATCATATACCATACCCGGCCCATTATGGGACTCGGTGAAATAATCATATACCGTACTCGGCCCATTATGGGACTCGGTGAAATAATCATATACCGTACCGGCCCATTATGGGACTCAGTGAAATATAATACATACCGGGCCCTCTAGTGAGGGACTCAGTGAAATAGTCATATACCGTGCCCAGCCCATGGGACTCGGTGAAATATAATATATAATATACATACCCGGCCCTCTAGTGAGGGATTCGGTGGACAATGCAATGAAACTATGCACGATTACGTACCCGGCCCGGGACTCGGTGAAGTGATACATTAGCAATATGCACGAATAGAATATTAAGAGCAATCATGTACAAACTGAATCACCATTTAGAACTCGAGAAAATAAACATCATGAACCAACACTTGAGAATCAAAGACAACTGTCATGCCATGTACCACTAAGAACTAGAGTTCGTTCGAGTCATGTATGTTCATCGTTCACTCACTTTATGTAATTCATGCCAAAAAGAAGGAAGGTATAACTTTACATACTTGAAGCTTAACTATTCGCTCAACTTCTACTTCACGGACTCGCAAATCTACAATCAAGGGAATTCATACTATCGTTAGGGTCGTTACCAAATGCTTATCCTAAGCCTTTAAATTAACTCTTTCTAGGATCTACCGAAATTTCGGCAGCATCTCCCCTATTTATATCCCTAGCCCGAAATCACAATTACCAACAAACAACAACAACAACAACAACAACAACAACAACAACAACAACAACATCACTAACATCAACATACTCCATAAGACACCTCATCTGATATTTATCCGATTTTTCAACTAACTACTGCATTATGCGGCTATCTAATCGTTCTATTCCCATAGTAAACCAAGATTAGCATTAATAATAAGAGATTCATACCTTTCAACCGATAATATTGCTATATCTTCCCTTTTTCCCACCTTGAACTGATCCAAACGCGTTGTTGTACGATTTTGTAATCGCAACTATACGCTACCTAGACCGGAATTCGGGAATTATACTTGATCCGAGCTAAATTTTGATGTTAAGAAGTTGTGGGAGGTTTTATAGAATTTTAGGGGTTTTTTGGGTTTTTTGGATGAAAAAGGGGGGTAAGCCCCCCTTATATGGAGTTCCAGAAACTGCCCAAACCGACCTAAAATTTGGTCAGCGCGTTCGCGCTGGCTAATTTTTTCTGCCTGCGCGTTGATTCAGTGAAAAGGTCATAAATTTTGATCCCGATATGGTGTGAGGGCCCACGACCTGTGGATGGAAGGCTAATTCAATTATCTACAACTTTCATTGCTGGTGTGATTCCAAATTCCAAACTTATTATGGATTTATGGCCTCCTCAATTCAGATCACCCGAAAACGTATCCTTAAATCATCCTTTTAGAGGGCTTATGCTCACATTTGGCTTAAGGGTCCTTCTTAATACTTGCTAACCTTCCCATGTATTACTCTTATAATTTTTTATATGTCCTTTATAACACCCCGAAATGTGTGCCCCACCTTAGCTTACGGTTACGAGGGCTTTGCATCAAGTAGCGTGTGAACTAATTTACACCATAAGGTCTCCAAATGTCATACATATATATATATATTCTTATACTTAGATCATATAATATTCATCCCTGACCCGAGCCTGAAATTTGCTTAGTGCTGTCATGACCCGACTTGGGGCCATGACGGGTACCCGGGGCTATCCACCGAGCACTGCTCTTCTGCTACTTATCATACTCAAATCATAGAAACATCGTTTTTCATTTGGAAACATAATTACCTTTATATACATAAGCCCTTCGGCTATCAAAATAATACTAACATACATATATACATATATATGCTTATCAAAATCGTGAGACCATACTACCCACACATACGTATCTACGAGCCTCTACTAGAGTACTAGACATATGGATGAGACAGGACCCCGTCGTGCCCAAAACATACATGTACATAAAATGGTAAATCAATGGCACCTCCAGAATAATGGAGTGCTTTCAAAACTCTGCTTATCGGCTTCTACAAACCTGGGTCTCCTCCCTACTTACCTGCGGGCATGAACACAGCGTCCAAAGAACACGGACGTTAGTACGAATATTGTACTGAGTATGTAAGACATAACCTGCGTAACCTTTAAGGGAGGATACCTTTCGTGCCTATATCATCTATTATCACGGTACATGTATCATCATAGCTAATACATCGTCGTATCATACATATATATATCATAACACCGCATCTGCTCATACATATTTGTCACGACCCGGCTAGGGGGCCGCGACGAGCACCCGGTGCTACCCCTTATCGTACATGACATAACATCTAAGCGAACCGTAAATCAAATCAAGCATTGTGGTCATTAATCATGTTAGTCCCATTGGACGACCATCATCATTTAACATATCATTGGCATCCATGCCACGTCAAATGTACAAGGCCGACGAGGCCAACAAAAGATATACAAAACATAGGCCGACATGGCCAAACATCTCTACCCACATACACATGACTACGAGCCTCTAAGAATGTGACATATCATATGAGAGGGACAGGACCCCGCTATGCCCATAATTATATACACAAAAGAATGAGTACGCAAAAGTTCTAGCTCCGAAGAAATGGAGCTCTACTATGCAATCTCTGGATAAGCAGCTATGGATCAAGTCTGTCTCCCGGTGCACCTGCGGGCATGTCGCAGCGTCCACAAACAAAAGGAAGTCAGTACGAAGAATGTACTGAGTATGTAAAGCGTGATCAATATCGATATTGAGGCATAATAAGCAACATATGAAATATCACAGGGAGGGAGACATTATTATCGTCATCATGGTACATACTTGCATTTCCATAGGGACTTCCCATTTCTAATACGTGTCATATGCACATAGTCTTATCACATTCATATTCATATTGTATACATAGTCATATCATCTACATAGTATTTACATATCATACCCGACCTCGTAGGATCGGTGTTTCATACATACTTGGCCAACCAAGGCTCAAGATCATACATACCTGGCCCTACCAAGGCATCAGGGTCATCCGTACCATCTGTAGAGGTGTGCGCGCGTTTCATAATCGTATACGTACTTTATACATAGTCATATACATATATTCTTACCCGGCATCATAAGCTCGGGGTCTTATCATAGCCCTTCATAGGCACACATATACATATATAATAGCTCGTAAGCATCTCTAATCTCATTTTACTCTCATCATCATTACTATCCTCATCATTATCGTTACATCTACATTATAGACTTACTCGTCATACGAGGAACATAGTATAATCATAGCACATATCAAGGGTCGTGAGCTTATGAGCTCGGAATGTCAACCATGTGAAGACAACATACTCATAAAGAGGGATTAGGAATTTGGCCAAGAACCATGCCTTAGGAAAGAAGGGTTAGCCTCACATACCTCTTCGTCGAACTATTCTACACTTGCGCGTCCTACTTCGATGCTTAAGTTTCTACCTTCATTTAATATTATAACAATAGCCATTAGTCATTCATATTATCCACATTCTTCATTTTACCCCCCATTGACCATTTTAGCATATACTTCTACCATCCAAGTATTTCAACTCCCCAATATGTTAACCAACATATAAATATCATGAATCTTACCTTAGATGATGTACGAACAAGCTTTGGTTGATAATACTGCACTTTGAGCAAAACCCTAGTTTTTCTCCATTTGCACTTCTTGACTTGAATGGTATTTAATGGCTTGCTTACACTTGATTCACTTATTTATGTTGTTGGAGACTTATAATCCTTGAAAACTTATGAAATAAATGTAGAGAGATGATTCTAGAGAGAAGTGATGTAATGTAGAAATGAAATAAATCAAGTCTTGGTCCTCATATTTAATGAATTGAAAATCTGTGCTGAGGTGAACAGTGGTCGTCCATGGAGGTTTACGGTCCGTATTCCAGTTTACGGACCATCCCTCGTGGTCGTCTTTAACCTTAAGCAGAACCAGAAACTTTGGCTGCATGCATGGTGATTTACGACCATGGTTTACGGGCCGTAAATCACTTTACGATCCGTCCTCCTGATCGTATTTTACCATTTCTCAACTGGGCAGAAATTTGAAACCTTGCGTGCCAATTTACGACTGCCAGTTTACGGACCGTATTCCATTTTACGGTCCGTATTTTGCACTTTACGACCACTGGGCAGTTTTGCCAACTTTCAAGTTTTCACATTTCTCGACTTTTCATTTTAATCATTCTCGTCCATTTACGCACATTGCTCATGAAACATTATACACTCGCACTCCTCGCACACATCACTAGTTCGTTTACTTGCGTACCAACGGAAAATTTTCCGAGGTGTAACAATATTAAACGTTATCCGTATACGGCCACGTAGTGGCTTGACAATATCACATACATATCCTCCAGGCTTTTCCTACATATATCATATTCATGCCTATATTCTATACATATTCGTATCATATATTTATTCATATCATATACATATTCATATCATATACATATTCACATCATATACATACCTGGCCAACCAAGGCTTCAGGGTTACACATACCTGGCCAACCAAGGCTTCAGGGTTATACATACCTGGCCCTACCAAGGCTTCAGGGTTATACATACCTGGCCCTACCAAGGCTTCAGGGTTACATCTATCCAAATGCACTGGTGCGCGCGCGTTACATAAATATATACATATTCTACCCGGCCTTATAAGCTCGAGGTTTCATAATAGCCATACATAGGCACATATATACATAAAAGCCCATAAATATCATTAGCGTCATCATTATCATCATCACTATCAACATCGTCATTATCATCATCAAATATATCTCATAAACTTATCATAACTTTTCATAGAGCATACATTTGGTTTTAAAGACAATCTATGAAAATCGCATCGCATTCGTAGCATGAACTTTGTAATAATATCGCATAATAGACTTTATCATCTCTAACTTAGGCTCATCATTACTATCATCGTATCTATGGCATATCTCCTATCTTAATCTTATATGGAACCCCTTATGAACATAGGCTCTTAGTTTTCCGGAAGGCAGGAAAGTCATGGAGAAGTAAGGAAAATACTATCATAGGAATCATATAAGGAGCATTAGCTTCATAGGAATATCGTATCATGAGCTTTATGACATATATACTTAGATTCATCATCGATATTGTCACGATTCGTAACGTATCTCTTTTCATTATCTCATATGAAATTCTTTATAATCGTAGATGCATAGTTCCCAATATGTAGGAAAATCATGGAGAGATAGGAGGATTCATACCATAAGATTCATGCCTTAGAAAGAAAGGACTATCCTTACATACCTCTTTTGTTTAACAATTTCCATCGCTTGGTTGTTCTCCTTCAATCCTCACGTTTCTACCTTCAAGAGAATTCGCATTCACATTAGCTAATCGATTACATGAATGTGCTTACTAAAGCTAGAGAAAATTGGGCAGCATTTCCTTTGTTTATACTACTTTCCCCATATTCTATATCAACTCCTAAACATTCATAATAACATTCACAATATCATAACCAACAATCTTCATTCATCTACATTACCCTCGTTTCATAATTCCACTTCAATTCATCCATAATCATGGTCATAGCATACTAGTGCGTTTTCTCACATATAATGCTTATCCCATGTCCTTAATATCATTTATAACATAACCATATCACAACACATCAATAATCGTGACTCAATTCAAATTATCACTCAAAATGACACTATTCACACTTTCATGACCCATTTTCTATATCCTTTCACAACCCAAGTGTTTCAACTTTCAAATACCTTAAATAACATGTAAATACCATAAATATTACTTTAGAGGGTGTAGGAATGAACCTTGAGTGCAAACACTTCACTTGAGCAAAACTCTAGTTTCACCTTCACTTGGATTCCTTGTCTTGGATGAACTTTAATGAATTTCTTACACTTGGTTTGATGTAATTGATCACAAATACCACTTGAATTCTTGTTGGAGAAGTTTAGAGAGATGTTTTAGAGAGAAGGAGTGTGAAAGGAAATGAACTTGGTCCCTTATTAAATACACACAATTCTGTCCCGACCCATTTATACGGACACACATACGGTCCGTACAATTTATACGGTCCGTATGTGTGACCGTATAATGGTTCCAGTGAACACTTCCCGTCTTGGCTAAATATACAGCCATACCTATGGTCTGTATCTTTTGTACGGTCCGTATAATGGACCGTACAATCCACAGTTTTCTGAAAATCATTTTCGTCGACTCGTTTGATCTCCAATCCTTATAAAACCTTCTTGACACTTGTTTATCACTTCATTAACAATATAGGAGACGTTATAACTCTTCTCCAAAGCATTATTAAGTCATCGTTAATTCGTTATTCGTAAATCCTTTCCGATACATCTCGTATGTCTTGCCTCCTCTTGGCAACTTTCTTCTCTTACTTCGAATGTCTTTGAAATCTTATTTAGAATCATCAAATGTTCTTTCTTACTTATCAAAACATCGCATACGTCATAACCTTCGTCAGTCTATTCACTGTGCATGAACGGAAAATTTTTCGAGGTGTAACATTCTTCCCCCTTTGGTAACATTCGTCCTCGAATGTTAAGCTATCCGGGATTCTACGAAAATCTCGCCATATGTTTTCCTTCAACTGACCTGGAGTATCATGATCACACTATTCTTTCTTAGCTCTTACTCCTCTTTTAAGTACCCACTTGGTATCATTGGCGACACATAAATACTTGCAAGTTACACAATCGTTCTTGCGTGATTCGTGTACATACATTTCTATACATATACAAGTATCCACATTCGTATCTGTATTCATAATCGTACTCATTTACCCATCGTCTCCATAGCCATATTCATATGCATATCATTTACATAGCATGCCCGACCACGAAGGTTCGGTGTTTCGCGTGCTCGACCATGGCTAGGGTCGGTGATCATATATACCTAAACTCTTTTGTCTAACTGTAGTAACTTATCTCATCATACTCTCTTTCTTCCTTTATTTTTCCCTTAATTATCATATCTTATGTTCTACTATAGAAACTTTAAGTCTCTTCCTTCATTGTCACTTATAAATAGCAGTATCATTAATAACGACTCTATCGTTAGTGCCTTTGACTCCATTCTAGTATCACATCGCCATCCTTTGCAATACCCCTTGATTTATTTGCTCTCAATGTCTCGTGGTTCAAGGTCTTCATGAATGATCTCTCGTACAGTCTCAGACGCTTGCTCAATTCGTGTTCATTCATTTACTAGTCATTAGACTTATTTCTCACTCTTTGTTTTATAGTGTTTATCTGTCGCATCTTAGAGTCCATCATTTCAATCTCTACACTCGTATTCTCTTTACTCGCTTCCCCCCTTTAAGGGTTTTACTTGTACCATTCTCAAATCTATTGCCTCACCTTCAAATCTTGAATTCATATATCCCTTACTATACTACATCTCATTTATGTTGTTTCCCATCATTTATAACTACGATAATTCATGTGAGAGCTCTTAACATACTCATCTTGCAGTTTAGTAATCAAGTAATACAACCAGCACAGCAATCCGAACAAGAATGTATTTTACTTAGCTCATTTGGTAGTTATAAGTGAATGTGTAAATCCGCTCCAATTCACAACTTTTTCCTACATAGGGATTCCCACAAGAGTAGTAGGTATTGTTATCCACCCCTTCCATATAATTTCACTTGCCCTCTTCTTTGGTGCTCAAAATTCACTTGTAACATCATCTTTGTTTTCCAGGACCTAAGCCTCATGCGCAACTAATACTCCTTATGCCTCATACTCTTTTACTCTTGTTTTGCACTCAACATTAGTTTCAAAACCAATCATGATCATATTGCATTTGTCGTTGGTGATAGCTTTATTCTATCATTTTATCGTCGTACGGTAAACTTCATAACTCATGATCATCTTTCCTTTTCAACTTATTACTTCATATACTCTACTCGTTCTAACTTGGTATAGGATATTCGTAGGAAATGCATCTTCCTTTAATCATAACACGACTACTTCTTAAGCGCGCGTACTTTGTGGCGTACTTTCCTTCTCTTTCTAATCCCATTCTTATTCTTTTACATACCTTCCTCCTCAATTTATCTTGTTTTCCCCCGTTTTATAATAAATCCTTTATTCTTCGCATGAGGAACCTTATTCTCAACCTAGTACCGCTTTGTCCTTTAGAATATACTACCTTTGTACGATCCATTCTTTGCTTCCAAAACTTATTCTATTGCATTCTGATCATCCCCTCTCATCCTTATTGTGTTGATCCTTTTTCTAACAATCGCCCGATTTCATTACTCATCTTTCTGTATTCTTGGTTTTTTACATCCAGCTAAAGATATCACTCATACTCTTGATTATACCAATCACAAACTACTACTACTTTGCCATATCACTTTGCTCTGATTTCTTTTTTTTCTAAGTTGATTTCCCCCTTTTTCTTGCTAGCATTCCCGTCAATGCGGAACCCCTATGCTGGACTTTCCCCTAACAAGGTCTTATAAGCTTTCTCATCTACTGCTCCATGGCTCGCTTGTTGGTTTCATATGTCACGACCCTACCCCGTAGGCCGTGACTGGTGCCCGAACTGGGCACCCGTATACCAACCTGTTACATATAAC
This sequence comes from Lycium barbarum, assembly GCF_019175385.1. Classification (NCBI taxonomy): domain Eukaryota; kingdom Viridiplantae; phylum Streptophyta; class Magnoliopsida; order Solanales; family Solanaceae; genus Lycium; species Lycium barbarum. The sequence goes on along the minus strand of NC_083345.1, from coordinate 56,298,859 downwards.
ATCAAACTGAAACTACGACAATACGGAAACTTATAAAGGAACTCCAAAGTTCGTAACATCATCATATATATATACCACCAGATCAACGGTCTCCTGAGGAGTCACAACTAATCATAGCATGAAATAATACGCAAGCCGACAAGCCTGCCATCACATATCAATATCGTATGCAAGCCGACAAGGCTGCTACTAGAGACGAACATCATACCACAGCACATCGTATAGACACAGCTGAACAGAACCCATACACAACCCACACATATGTCTACAGACCTCTAAGAGTATCGATGGCGAAATATGACGGGACAGGGCCCGTCGTACCCCTGGATAAACATATATATATATATATATATATATATATATCATAAGATCTGTACCAAAAGTCTAAACTCCGGAACAATGGAGCTCTCCAAGACAACTGAATAGAAGTCCTATGCTGAAGGGTCACCAAACCGACTATCTGTACCTGCGGGCATAAAACTATTACACCTCGGAAAATTTCCCGTTGGAACGCAAGTAAATGGACTAGTAATGCATGCAAATGGATGTGGACGATTAAAATGAGAAGTCTAAGAAATATGAAAAGTTGCAGATTTGAAATCTGCCCAGTGGTCGTAAAGTGCAAAGTACGGACCGTAAATTGGTATACGGTCCGTAAACTGGCAGTCGTAAATTACCATGCAAGACTTCAACTTTCTGCCCAGTCGAGAAATGGTAAAATACGACTAGGAGGACGGACCGTAAAGTGATTTACGGCCTGTAAACCATGGTCGTAAATCACCATGCATGCAGCCAAAGTTTCTGGTTCTGGAAATGGTTAAAGACGACCACGAGGGACAGTCCGTAAAGTGGGATACGGACCATAAACCTCCATGGATGACCACTGTTCACCTAGCTCAGATTTTTGCAAGTCATTAAATAAAGGGACCAACACTTGTTTTAATTCATTACAACATTACACCACTTCTCTCTAAAACCTCTCTCTACATTTATTATACAAGCTTTCAAGGATATTTGAGGATCAACAACATAAAAGAAGGTGAATCAAGTGTAAGAACATCATCAAAGATCATCTAGGTCAAGAAATCCAAATGGAGAAAAACTAGGGTTTTGCTCAAAATGGTGTATTATTAACCAAAGCTTGTTCCTACAACTTCTAAGGTAAGACTCATGATTTTTACATGATGCTTAAGGTATTGAAGAGTTGAAATACATGGATTGTAGAAAATATGGTCAAGTAGGTCATGAAAGATGAATAGTGACATTTTGAGGAATAGTTTGAATTGAATCATGAATGTTATTGTGTTGTGATATGAATGTATTATAAATGGTACTAAGATCATGAACTAGACACTTTAGACGAATGGACGAAGTTGGATGTTATGACCATAAATATGGGTGAAATAGAGGCAAATTAAGGAATCTAGATAATGTGGATAATGTGAATGACTAATGGCCATTGTTATGATATTAATGAAGGTATAGATGCTAGCATTGGAAGGAAGCGTGCAAGTGTAGAATAGTCCGACGAAAAGGTATGTAAGGCTAACCCTTCTCTCATAAGGCATGGTTCCTTGGCCAAACTCTTAAATCCTCTATATGAGTATGTTGTATTCAAATGACTGACACTCCGAGCTCATAAGCTCACGATCCTCGATATGTGCTACGATTGTACTACGCACCCCATATGATGAGTAAGCATAAGATATAGATGTAGCGAAAATGATGATGATAGTGATGACGATGATAATAATAATGATGCTAAAGGTGCCTACGGGCTATTATACTTACATGTGCCTATGAAGGGCTATAATGACACCTCGAGCTTATTACGCCGGGTAGGATATATGTATATTAATATGTATAAAGTATGTATACGATTAAGAAACGGGCGCACACCTCTGCAGATTGTACGGATAACCCTGAAGCCTTGGTAGGGCCAGGTATGAGTAACCTTGAGCCTTGGTTGGCCAAGTATGTATGAAACACCGATCTTAAGAGGTCGGGTATGCTATGTAAATGCTACGTATATGAAATGACTATGTATATAATATGAATATGAATGTGATAAGACTATGTATAAGAATACGAATAAGGACATGTATACGAATATGAGTACAAGTATGGTATGAGTACTATTATGGAATACGGATGATGACGTAGGTGTACAAATACGTATGAAAAATGGAAAGTCCTACGAAAGGCAGGTAAGTGCTATGACGATGATATTATTGTCTCCCCCTCCTATGCTATTTCATATGTCGTTCATGATGCTTATTTATTGATGTTGCTCATGCTTTACATACTCAGTACATTCTTCGTACTGACGTCCTTTTGTTTGTGGACGCTGCGTCATGCCCGCAGGTGCACAGGGAGACAGACTTGATCCATAGTTGCCTATTCGGAGATTACATAGAGAGCTCCATTTCCTTCGGAGCCATATCTTTTGGGTACTCATTCTTTTGGTTATATAATTATGGAGATAGCGGGGTCCTGTCCCGCTAATGTGACATGTTATACTCTTAGAGGCTCATAGACATATGTGTCTGTGGGTAGATGTGTTTGGCCTTGTCGGCCTATGTTTTGCATATCATTTTGTCGGCCACGCTGGCCCATGTACATTGATGTGGCATAGATGCCTATGATGATATAAATGCGTTGTTGTCTAAATGGGACTAGTTGACGAATGAATGGAAATGCATGTATAATTATGCGACTCACCTAGATGTAAGCATGCGAGTAAGCTAAGAGGGTGCCCGGGTGGGCTAGCACCAGGTGCTCGTCGCGGCCCCGGGTCGGGTCGTGACAAAAGTGGTATCATAGCAGTTCAGTCCTAGGGTGTGTCTACGAGCCATGTCTAGTAGAGTCTTGGTTATGGGTGTGTTGCGCGCCACACTTATAAACAAGAAGCTGCGGATATTTTCGGAATAAATGACCTTCTTTCTTCATAAGAATCGTGCGATAGAGCTATGATGTAGGAAATTCTTGCTCCTAAATCATGTGTTGTGTATTTCAGAGATGCCTAAAAAAAGAAAGACTACGGCAGCCCAAAAGGGCAAGACGGTGGCAGAGAAGAGGGCTAAGAAAGCACCGCCACCGGTAGTAGAGGAAAGTGAGTCCCAGGGTGCGGCTTAATCTCAGTCCTCCCAAAAAGTGCCCGTCTCTGAGGAGAGTGAGGGAGCCTCAACCCCAGCTCCAGCTCCTCCACCAAATGCTTCGGGCCAAGATGTAAAAGAGTCCATTACCTTATTGACTCAATTGGTTGTGGCCCAGGCTCAGAGGCACAGTTCAGGGTATGGTGATAGGGTTGTTAGTGCAAGAGCCCGCGATTTCATTACTTTGAATCCTCCGGAATTCTTTGGGTCAAAACCGGAGGAGGATTCCCAGGAATTTATTGATGGTATGCTAAGGACGCTCCGGTTGATACATGCTTCAGACACCGAGTCAGTGGAGTTAGCGTCATATAGATTGAGGGATGTCTCGATTCAGTGGTATACGGTATGGATGGCTTCACGAGGAGCAAATGCACCTCCCCCGGTATGGCAAGAGTTTGTTGATGCTTTTCCCCGTCATTATATGCCCCCAGAAGTTCGGCGAGCTAGGGCCGATAAATTCTTAAATTTGAGGCAAGGCAGTATGACTGCCCTAGAGTATAGCCTCCGTTTTAACTCCTTGGCAGGTATGCTTCAGCCATGGTAGCAGATATGGGCGACAGAGTACACCGATTTGTAAAGGGCCTAAGGCCCCATCTGATGGACAAATTGTTGACTGCGTCCCTTCAGGACAGTATGGATATTGCCCGCATTCAGGCACATGCTCAGAACTTAGAGGAAATCCTACAGCAGCGGAGAAGTGAACGTGAACAGGATAGGGGACATAGCAAGAGGGCCAGATCTTCGGGCCCAATAAGTGAGTCCAGAGGCGGACACAGGCAACAGTTCCCTAGACATTCAGGCTATTCTATGACCAGTGCACCTCCATGGTTTTTAGGCCAGAGGCTTGATAGATCTACTCATCCCGGGCCGAGTCAGAGTTATTCGGGGTCCTAGATTAGAGGTGATTCAGGCCAGTCAAGGCCACCTATACCACGATGTTCCCAGTGTGGGAAGTCGCATTGGGTTCAATGCCGATTGGGTTCAGATGGTTGCTATTCATGTGGTCGACCAGGCCATATTATGTGCGATTGCCCCTCAGTACATGGTAGAGGTAGGACCCAACCATCAGGGTCGGTAGCTGGATCTTCGGCATCTGTACGCCCTACGGGGCCAGGTTCACATCCGCCGGTTGGCCATGGTAGAGGTAGAGGGAGAGCTCCCGGTACTAGCGGTCCTCAGCACCGTATTTATGATTTGGCATGACGCCAAGATCTAGAGTCTTATCCTGACGTGGTCACAGGTATATTATCGGTATTCTCTCATGATGTGTATGCTTTGATTGATCCGGGATCCACGCTATCATATGTTACTCCTTATATTGCGGGTCAATTTATAGTTGAGCCGGAGTCGATCAAACCTTTTGAGGTGTCGATACCCGTGGGTGAATCGGTAACAGCTAGCCGAGTATATAGGGGTTGTATAGTCACGATTTGTGACCGTCGTACCATGATTGATTTGCATGAGCTAGAAATGGTATATTTTGATATTATTATGGGCATGGATTAGTTGGCTTCTTGTTATGCCAATGTTGATTGCCGAATGAAGATGGTTCGTTTCCAGTTTCCGGGAGAACCAGTCTTAGAATGGAAAGGGAATGCGGCATCACCAAAAGGTAGATTTATTTCCTATCTAAAGGCAAGGAAGATGATCATGAAAGGATGTATTTATCATCTAGTGTGAGTTCAAGATGCAGAAGCTGAATCGCCGACTCTTCAGTCAATTCCCGTAGTGAACGAATTTCCGGATGTGTTCCCGGAAGAGCTTCCAGGCCTTCCTCCCGAACGGGAGATTGATTTTACCATTGATGTGTTGCCAGGCACCACACCTATATCTATTCCTCCATATAGAATGGCACCCGCAGAATTGAAAGAGTTGAAGGAGCAATTGAAGGACTTACTTGATATAGGCTTCATTAGGCCTAGTTCATCCCCGTGTGGAGCGCCCGTATTGTTCGTCCGAAAGAAATATGGCTCCCTGAGAATGTGCATTGATTATAGGCAATTGAATAAAGTAACGATAAAGAATAAATATCCTCTCCAAAGGATTGATGACTTGTTTCATCAATTGCAAGGCGCCAAATGGTTTTCAAAGATTTATTTAAGGTCCGGGTATCATCAAGTGAGAGTTAGGGAGAAAGATATCCCTAAGACAGCCTTCAGAACGATATATGCTCATTTTGAATTCCGGGTAATGTCATTTGGGCTAACTAATGCGCCAGCGGTATTTATGGATTTGATGAATAATGTGTTCAGGTCCTTTCTAGATTTATTTGTAATCGTATTCATTGATGATATTTTGGTGTATTCTAGATCTGAAGCAGAACATGCGGATCATTTGCGTATTGTCCTTGGAGTTCTTCGAACTCGAGAATTGTTTGCAAAGTTTTCCAAATGTGATTTCTGGTTGAACTCAGTAGCATTTTTAGGGCATATTGTGGCAGCCGATGGTATTCGAGTGGATAGTCAAAAGATTGAGGCCGTGAGGACTTGGCCAAGACCCACAACTCCTACAGAGGTTCGTAGCTTTCTGGGCTTAGCAGGTTATTACAGGAGATTCGTTGAAGGTTTTTCCTCTATTTCTGCACTACTCACAAAGTTAACACAGAAATCAGCTATGTTTCAATGAACAGATGCTTGTGAACGTAGTTTCCAAGAGTTAAAGGGTCGGTTGACTTCTGCCCCAGTTCTGACACTTCCAGAGGGATTGGAAGGATACGTTGTGTACTGCGACGCTTCAGGTGCTGGGCTAGGCTGTGTGTTGATGCAACATGGCAGAGTGATTGCGTATGCTTCAAGGCAATTGCGGAAACATGAGCAGAATTATCCTACCCATGACTTAGAATTGGCCGCGGTGGTCCATGCATTAAAGATATGGAGACATTACTTATATGGTGTCCACGTGGATATTTACACAGATCATAAGAGTCTTCAATACATCTTCAAGCAGAAAGAGTTGAATTTGCAGCAACGACGATGGCTAGAGTTGCTAAAAGACTATGATGTTGAGATCCTGTACCACCCCGGAAAGGAAAATGTGGTCGCTGATGCTCTTAGCCGTAGGTCGATGGGACGTCTAAGTGATGTACGACCAGAAAAGAAGGAGATGACCCGTGAGCTTCAACAGTTAGCTAGCCTAGGAGTCCGAGTAGTGGACTCAGGTAGCAGCGGAGCTACTATTCAGAATTCAGCAGTTTCATCGCTAGTAGCGGAAGTACAAGAGCAACAATATGAAGATCCCATGCTAATGCAGAACAAAGATACACTCCCCCAGAAAGAGGAGTCATCATTTGATATTTCAGGAGACGGAGTTCTTCGATGTAGAGGAAGGTTATGTGTTCCCGATGTGGAAAGTTTACGCCACCAAATTTTGAGAGAAGCTCATAGTTCCTGTTATTCTGTTCACCCCGGAGCGACGAAGATGTATCATGATCTTAAGTCTATATATTGGTGGAATGGGATGAAGAAAGATATAGCAGAATTCGTAGCTCAGTGTCCTAATTGCCAACAAGTGAAGATTTAACACCAAAAGCCGGGTGGATTGTTGCAAGCTATAGAAATCCCAACTTGGAAGTGGGAAGTGATTAACATGGACTTCATTTCAGGCTTACCCCATTCTCGACGTAAGTATGATTCCATATGGGTGATTGTGGATAGACTCACCAAGTCAGCTCATTTCTTACCAGTCAGGACAACCTATGAGGCAGAAGATTATGCGAAGCTTTATCTTAAGGAGATAGTAAAACTCCATGGCGTCCCGGTATCTATTATCTCCGGCAGAGGGACTCAGTTTACAGCTATGTTTTGGAGGTCTTTCCAAGAGGGTTTAGGGACCCGAGTTAGCCTTAGCACGACATTTCATCCCCAGACCGATGGACGAGCTGAACGTACTATTCAAACTCTTGAGGATATGTTACGAGCATGTATGATAGATTTTGGAGGGAATTGGGATGATCATTTGCCACTCATTGAATTTGCTTACAATAATAGTTATCATTCCAACATTCAAATGGCACCATATGAAGCTTTATATGGGCGAAAGTGTAGATCCCCAATTGGGTGGTTTGAAACCGGAGAAACTAAATTGATAGGGCCCGACTTGGTCCATCAAGCTATAGAGAAAGTCAAGCTTATACAAGATCGGTTGTTAGCAGCCCTAAGTCGTCAGAAGTCCTATGCGGATAATCGTCGAAGAGACTTGGAGTTCAAAGTAAAGGATTGGGTATTCTTGAAAGTGTCGCCAATGAAAGGCGTGATAAGATTTGGCAAAAAGGGGAAGCTTAGTCCCCGGTATATTGGACCATATGAGATTGTGCGCAAAATAGGCAAAGTGGCCTATGAGTTAGATCTACCTCCGGAATTGGAGTCAGTCCATCCAGTATTTCATGTCTCGATGCTTCGAAAATGTGTTGGAGATCCCACTAGGATCGTCCCAGTAAATGATGTGCAAGAGACAGAAGAATTGACTTATGAAGAGGTACCCATTGCCATATTAGACAGGCAAGTACGGAGGCTTAGAAACAAAGAGGTGGCCTCGGTTAAGGTTCTATGGAGAAGCAGTAAACGAGAGGAGATGACATGGGAAGCAGAAGAAAGTATGTGATCCAAATACCCACATTTATTTCAGCCCTTGGAAGAGGCCCAAGATGAGACGTCAAGATCATAAGGTATGTATGATTCCCTTTTTATGCTTTTGGGTCGTGTGTGGCCAAATTTGATATGCTATTGTGTTGTGGCCCTGTGAGGCATCGATATTATGGGTTGTGGTGACAGGTTGGTAGCGCCATATTATAGGCGAAACTCTGGCGAATTTTTTTTTAGAATTCCCGAGTACTTTAACATTCGAGGACGAATGTTTTTAAGGGGGGAAGAATGTTACACCTCGGAAAATTTCCTGTTGGAACGCAAGTAAATGGACTAGTAATGCATGCTAATGGATGTGGACGATTAAAATGAGAAGTCTACGAAATATGAAAAGTTGCAGATTTGAAATCTGCCCAGTGGTTGTAAAGTGCAAAATACGGACCGTAAATTGGTATACGGTCCGTAAACTGGCAGTCGTAAATTACCATGCAAGACTTTAACTTTCTTCCCAGTCGAGAAATGGTAAAATACGACCAGGAGGACGGACCGTAAAGTGATTTACGGCCCGTAAACCATGGTCGTAAATCACCATGCATGCAGCCAAAGTTTCTGGTTCTGGAAATGGTTAAAGACGACTACGAGGGACGGTCCGTAAAGCGGGATACGGGTCGTAAACCTCCATGGACGACCACTGTTCACCCAGCTCAGATTTTTGCAAGTCATTAAATAAAGGGACCAACACTTGTTTTAATTCATTACAGCATTACACCACTTCTCTCTAAAACCTCTCTCTACATTTATTATACAAGTTTTCAAGGATATTTGAGGATCAACAACATAAAACAAGGTGAATCAAGAGTAAGAACATCATCAAAGATCATTTAGGTCAAGATATCCATGGAGTTTAAGGTATTGAAGAGTTGAAATACATGGATTGTAGAAAATATGGTCAAGTAGGTCATGAATGATGAATAGTGACATTTTGAGGAATAGTTTGAATTAAATCATGAATGTTGTTGTGTTGTGATATGAATGTATTATAAATGGTACTAAGATCATGAACTAGACACTTTAGACGAATGGACGAAGTTGGATGTTATGACCATAAATATGGGTGAAATAGAGGCAAATTAAAGAATCTAGATAATGTGGATAATGTGAATGACTAATGGCCATTGTTATGATATTAATGAAGGTATAGACGCTAGCATTGGAAGGAAGCGTGCAAGTGTAGAATAGTCCGACGAAAAGGTATGTAAGGCTAACCCTTCTCTCATAAGGCATGGTTCCTTGGCCAAACTCTTAAATCCTCTATATGAGTATGTTGTATTCAAATGATGGACACTCCGAGCTCATAAGCTCACGATCCTCGATATGTGCTACGATTGTACTACGCACCCCATATGACGAGTAAGCATAAGATATAGATGTAGTGAAAATGATGATAATAGTGATGATGATGATAATAATAATGATGCTAAAGGTGCCTACGGGCTATTATACTTACATGTGCCTATGAAGGGCCATAATGACACCCCGAGCTTATAACGCCGGGTAGGATATATGTATATGAATATGTATAAAGTATGTATACGATTACGAAACGCGCGCACACCTCTGCAGATGGTACGGATAACCCTGAAGCCTTGGTAGGGCTAGGTATGAGTAACCTTGAGCCTTGGTTGGCCAAGTATGTATGAAACACCGATCCTAAGAGGTCGGGTATGCTATGTAAATGCTACGTATATGAAATGACTATGTGTATAATATGAATATGAATGTGATAAGACTATGTATAAGAATACGAATAAGGACATGTATACGAATATGAGCACAAGTATGGTACGAGTACTATTATGGAATACGGATGATGACGTAGGTGTACAAATACGTATGAAAAATGGAAAGTCCCACGAAAGGCAGGTAAGTGCTATGACGATGATATTATTGTCTCCCCCTCTTATGCTATTTCATATGTCGTTCATGATGCTTATTTATTGATGTTGCTCATGCTTTACATACTCAGTACATTCTTCGTACTGACGTCCTTTTGTTTGTGGACGCTGCATCATGCCCGCAGGTGCACAGGGAGACAGACTTGATCCATAGCTGCCTATTCGGAGATTACATAGAGAGCTCCATTTCCTTCGGAGCCATATCTTTTGGGTACTCATTCTTTTGGTTATGGCCATAGCGGGGTCCTGTCCCGCTAATGTGACATGTTATACTCTTAGAGGCTCGTAGACATGTGTGTGTGTGGGTAGATGTGTTTGGCCTTGTCGGCCTATGTTTTGCATATCATTTTGTCGGCCACGTTGGCCCATGTACATTGATGTGGCATAGATGCTTATGATGATATAAATGCATTGTTGTCTAAATGGGACTAGTTGACGAATGAATGGAAATGCATGTATAATTATGCGACTCACCTAGATATAAGCATGCGAGTAAGCTAAGAGGGTGCCCGGGTGGGCTAGCACCGGGTGCTCGTCGCGGCCCCGGGTCGGGTCGTGACAGAAACGCAGCCCCCCTAAGAAAGGTGTTATATCCCGTATTTTGTACATTTGAATGTTTCAAGATAATCGCGATAAGTTAAAGGCAAGGCTACTATTTTATTTTCGATTTTATTTTAATACACAATGGTTATTAGTGGTACGGAAATATTGAGAAAGGCTAGGGGTAAAAAAGGGAAAAATTCAAAAACAAATATGGTCATGAAGCCACAAGTGGCCGTGTGGAATGTGTCACCTTGATGACAAAATAAAACAATTATTCATCTTTGTTTTATTTTAAGAAACTTTAAGAAAGAAGGAGAAGGGACATGTGTCCACTTTATATTTGTAGGAACCATGTATATATTTGTGTGTACAAGTGATGACAAATTAAGACATATTCATCTATTAAATCAAGAAGCTTGGAGAAGAAGAAAAAAAAAAGAGGACGAGAGTATTCGGCCATGGCTAACAAAAAATTTGGTGCCATAAAGATTGATCAAAAAATGATTTTCGTCTAGTATTCCAACCAATTGAAACGTCCCTAATAACGTGAAATGGTTGTTGGAGCAAGCCAAGCATTCATTTGGGTGATCTACAAACCCTAGCCAAGTAAGAAGACAAGTGGAGAAGGGTATGTGTTCAATGTTCTTTTACTTGTGTTAGGAATGATCATGTTGTGGTATGTAGAAATAGATGAAATTCAAGAAATATGTGGGTGTAGGTTGTGGCCAAATAGAGGCTATGTTGGTAGGATGTGATGAATTGATTTTATTTAATATTTTTGTTATTGTTGTTGTGGATTCCATGATGAAAATGAAGGTTGGATGGCTTAAAATGAAATTGTAATCGTTGTGAGTTGTTGTAGGAGTTAATGTAACATTAGTATGGTTTCTTATATTAGTATGAATGATATTGCTAATGTGTGGGTTGTTGGTATAATCTATGAACTTGGAAGCAAGGGATGTGTTGTGTCATTGTTCTTATTGGGTTTGGAAGATTGTAAGTTGGGTTGTTGTAGTTGATTGGAATGTAAATGGAATGCCGTCGAATTGTGTAGAAAGGGTTGTTGACGTTAGAATGTATTTAGAATTAATTGTTGGAATTGTTAATGTGGTTGTTGGTATTGTTGTTGATGATTTGGGCCGAGTTGAATTCTCGGGGATGGTTGTACTTACAGGGGAAGTGCTGCCGAAATTTCGGCAGATCATAAGTAAATTTATTTGAAGGACTAAGACGAGCGTATAACGATGAGTCTAATGATTGTGTAAATTCTCTTGAATGTAGACTAGCAAGCTTGGACGACTAAGCGTAGCTAATAGGACGTGGAACAGGTATGTAAGGCTTACCCTTTCTTTCTTTTGGCATGTCCTAGAGCTAAGTAAGTTATGATATGTATCTTGGGGTAACTCTATTCTTGATTCCGAGCTTGTTAATGATTCTTATTCACTTCTTGATATGAGTATACTTAGTATAGTCGAGCTTATTGTACGATTGAATAACAACCAAACCATAAATAGTTCTTGTTTTTTTAAAAAGAGTTCTGTAAGTAGTAATGTCCCTAACTTTTGTAGACGGTCTCGAATTGTTTTGGAAATGTTTGTAGAGGTTTCTATAATGAATAATGTTCCTAACTTTCATATGCTAACTCGGATTGTTTTGGAAACGTTCATCGAGGTTTCTATAATGAATAATGTCCACAACTTTCTTATACTAACTCGGATTGACTTGAAACGTGTTTATGGTTTACTAATGATTTCGAGAAAAAATTGTTTTGTACTAAAGGAAACATAAAGTTGATTTTCAAAACCACTTCGAAGGGGGTGCGAGATTTTACTATTTCGTTTCATTTAAGATTTATGTTTACACTCCATAGCATTATTTCTTTGTATTGATATTTGTGGATTAAGTTGTGTTGACACCAACATTATTCTTAGGCCAGAAGCGGCATGCTCGAAGGCCCCAACATTATTATTATGCCGGAAGCGGCATGCCCGAAGGGGCCAACATTATTATTATGCCGGAAGCGGCATGCCCGAAGGGGCCAACATTATTATTATGTCGAAAGCGGCATGCCCGAAGGGGCAATTATTATTATTATTATTATGCCGGAAGTGGCATGCCCGAAGGGGCCATCATTGTTAATATGCCGGAAGCGGCTGTCCGAAGGGACTATTGTGATACTATATTCACATTGTGTATGCTAGAATTTGTGTAAGGTACTACATGGCATGGATTAAAATGTGGTTCCAGGTTACTCCCGGGTTGCTTCTAAACTTGTTTACTGTTACGCCTAAACTTGTTTATGATTCAGTAATGCTTTACATATTCAGTACATATTCCGTACTGACCCCCTTTCTTCGAGGGCTGCGTTTCATGGCACGCAGGTGTATACAGATGAGTAGAGGACGTTGCTAGGAGACGTATCAGCGGGATGGGCGAGCTTCATTTCCTCCTGGAGTGTTTCCGAGTCAGAGTATTCATGATTATGGTATCTTGATTGATGTTAGAGACTTTGCAGACAGAGTCACGTGTATAGAATGTCAGTTTTGTAAGCGGCTCTGCAAGCCGTCGTACCGTTATGCATTTTGTTACAAATTCCATATGACTACAGATTTTACTTGATTTGAGAACGACAAAAAAAATGGTTTTGACAAGTTTGCATTATGCATTTCACTTCGTAATTTAAGAGTCTAGTGAGGTTATGAACATAACGAGAGCTAAAGGGGTTCGCTCGGCTCTGAGTATGGGGTCGGGTGCCCATCATGCCCTATCAAGATTAGGGTGTGACAAAAAGGGGTCAGTACAGAATATGTACTGAGTATATAAAGCATGAAATACTGTAAAAAGGATCATAACTGAAATAAGGAGTACAAGAAACAAGTACAATGCCCAGAATACCAAAACACTTGCCTTTGAAACATAAATCATGCATGTCAATATCATATATCATATACCATATACATATATGTACCGTACCCGGCCCTTTAGTGAGGGACTCGGTGAATAAAGTCATCATATGCCCTCCTGGCTGCCATAACATGTCATCATATCATCATATACATATATATACCGTACCCGACCCTCTAGTGAGGGACTCGGTGAACAATGCAGTGAGACTATGCACGATAACATACCCGGCCCGGGACTCGGTGAAAGACATATTGAGGCATGCACGAGTAGAGTAGTGAGCAACCATATGCAATTTAAATCATTATCAAGACTCAAACAGAAGCGACAATTATAGCAAGTATCCCTCGAATATCATTATAGTTCATATCAAAAGAGTCTTAGGAATCGTAGGCACATGTCAATATAGTGTGAAATAGCTTATAGAAGTCAAGGACACTAATCATTACAGAATTCTTTAAGAATAGGAATTTTCACGCATCAACTACTATTCAACATACAAAGGACTCGACGGGAAAACCCAATCACTTAATAGTTCTAGCATCAAGAAGTGAATAAGAATCATGAATCACATTCGGAACTTATGAATAGAGTTACCCCAAAGTTCATATCATTCATCACTTACATCTAAGACATGCCAAAAGAAAAAAGGGACAGCTTTACATACATGTTGACGACTAATCGCAAAACCGTTCGCTTCATCGCTCCTTTAGCCTATTTAATATAAAAGTAACGTTATCGTCAGTAACTATACTTTCTAGTTCGTAAATCCGTAGCCCATCGCTTTATAGAACTTGTTCTTTAACCTATACATTCTTGTTTAGGGTTTTTCTCATTATTCAAGGACTTAACAAAAATCGGGTAGCATTTCCCCTATATATTCGCCTAACCCGAATTTCTAATTGTCCTTCTGTCAACACAGAAATACCAACAACAATATATAGACATAATCACATCTCCAATCCTTTCAATTTGACAAGGATAACAACACGTTCACAAACAACACAACTGTAACTTCAACTATTTCATTTCTTCATTCTTTTACCATATCATTCATGATAACAGCAACCATACTACTAATTAAACTTAATTTACCATGGCTATTTTAAAATAGCCCCATACGGCTCTAACCTAATTTCCATATCAACATACACAATTCTTGCAATTACTTCCACATCCACCAATTCATATAAAGACTAATCATTTCTAAAACATGTAGGAAAGTATTTAACCTTACCTTAACAAACTTGGCTAGAACCAACCATGGCCGTGAGCTTCCTCCATCTTTCTCCTCCAATTGTGATTTATAATTTAACCATTTAATTGCAAAGGGCTGGCGGGCCATGGCTGGCCGTGAGCTTAACCACAAGCTGCCATGGCCGAAACTCCCATTATTTTCAAAGCTTTGGAAATGTTTCTATCTCTAATTGCCTTTCACAAAATGGAAAGCAATGTTGTTGATTGCTTAGTCATACTCATGACTTTATATGGAATCCACAAGGTGGACACATGTCCATTTCCATGACATGTGTCCATTTTTGTTCAAGGCCAATCACATTTTGCCACGTGTAGTGGGGCCCACTTTAATTACCTAATTAGTTACTTAATTAATCACTAATCTCCACTTAATAATCTAATCATAATTAATTAGTTCCTAATCCCCAATAATATTTTTACCCTAAATAAAATTTATAAACAATTTATGTTCTAATTAAAATTGCAAATTAAAAGATTTCTATTTCGTGTCCGAAAATGATTCTTCATTTAACTTGGGTCGACTTGCTTGCGAATAATTTGACGTATGGACATACGGGGTATAACATCATATTTGCATTTACTCTTTATTTATATAGAACATGTCACGTCTTTAGTCGTTTCCTCGCTATACTTTGTATTACAGTTCTTGCCACGCTATCATTATCTTTTGATCATAATCAACGCTATAGAGTGATACTTCTTTACCTCGTTCGCAAGCTTGCTCATAAAATAAGATAAACCTTACGAAGTAAGCACACTCAACCCATTACTATTTCTAATCAGCCCTCTTACACTCTACCATATAAGTTGTTTTACCAATGGATTCACATTCATCGTACCCCTTCCTCAGTCAAGTTGCTACTCTATTTTGCCCATAAACTTGTCGTATTTTACTTGTACTCATCCATCCAATCAATACTTTCATATCACACTCTATTGGAGTTACCCTTTCTCTTCTATCATTACCATTCTTCTGCTGCAATCAGGGGTTAGTATAAGGAATCTCATTTCCTATGGCTTAGCTCTATCGCACGATCTTAGAGATGAAAGAAGAGTAACCCTCCTAAATGCCCTGTAGCCTCTTGTTTATAGATGTGGCACACAACACACCATAAACAAGACTATACTAGACACGGCTCGTAGACACTTCCTAGGACTGAACTGCTTTGATACCACTTTTGTCACGACCCGACTAGGGGCCATGACAGGTACCCGGGGCTACCCACCGAGCACCGCTCATTCTGCTACTTATCATACTCAAATCATAGAAACATCATTTTTCATTTGGAAACATAATTACCTTTATAAACATAAGCCCTTCGGCTATCAACATAATACACACATACATATATACATATATATGCTTATCAAAATTGTGAGACCATACTACCCACACATACGTATCTACGAGCCTCTACTAGAGTACTAGACATATGGACGGGACAGGACCCCGTCGTGCCCAGAACATACATGTACATAAAATGGTAAATCAATGGCACCTCCGAAATAATGGAGTTCTTTCAAAACTCTGCTTATCGGATCCTACAAACCTGGGTCTCCTCCCTACTTACCTGTGGGCATGACCACAGCGTCCAAAGAAAATGAACGTCAATACGAATATTGTACTGAGTATGTAAGGCATGAATGAAATAAACATAATAGAGAATCATAACACATAACCTGCGTAACTTTTAAGGGAGGATACCTTTCGTGCCTATATCATCTATTATCACGGTACATGTATAATCATAGCTCATACATCGTCGTATCATACACATATATATCATAACACCGCATTTGCTCATACATATTAAACGTTATCCGTATACGGCCACGTAGTGGCTTGAAAATATCACATACATATCCTCCGAGATTTTCCTACATATATCATATTCATGCCTATATCCTATACATATTCATATCATATACATATTCACATCATATAAATACCTGGCCAACCAAGGCTTCAAGGTTACACATACCTGGCCAACCAAGGCTTCAGGGTTATACATACCTGGCCCTACCAAGGCTTTAGGGTTATACATACCTGGCCTTACCAAGACTTCAGGGTTACATCTACCCAACTGCAGTGGGGCACGCGCGTTACATAAATATATACATATTCTACTCGGCCTTATAAGCTCGAGGTTTCATAATAGCCATACATAGGCACATATATACATAAAAGCCCATAAATATCTTTAGCGTCATCATTATCATCATCACTATCAACATCGTCATTATCATCATCAAATTTATCTCATAAACTTATCATAACTTTTCATAGAGCATACATTTGGATTTAAAGACAATCTATGAAAACCGCATCGTATTCGTAGCATGAACTTCGTAATAATATCCCATAATAGACTTTATCATCTCTAACTTAGGCTCATCATTACTATCATCGTATCTATGGAACCCCTTATGAACATAGGCTCTTAGTTTTCCGGAAGGTAGGAAAGTCATGGAGAAGTAAGGAAAATACTATCATAGGAATCATATAAGAAGCATTAGCTTCGTAGTAATATCGTATCATGAGCTTTATGACTACTAGACTTAGATTCATCATCGGTATTGTCATGATTCGTAATGTATCTCTTTTCTTTATCTCATATGAAATT
Source organism: Lycium barbarum (assembly GCF_019175385.1). Lineage (NCBI taxonomy): Eukaryota > Viridiplantae > Streptophyta > Magnoliopsida > Solanales > Solanaceae > Lycium > Lycium barbarum. The sequence goes on along the minus strand of NC_083345.1, from coordinate 56,281,841 downwards.
CTTTATACTCGTAGATTCATAGTTCCCAATATGTAGGAAAATCATGGAGAGATAGGAGGATTCATACCATAAGATTCATGCCTTATAAAGAAAGGACTAGCCTTACATACCTCTTTTGTTTAACAATTTCCATCGCTTGGTTGTTCTCCTTCAATGCTCACGTTTCTACCTTCAAGAGAATTCACATTCAAATTAGCTAATCGATTACATGAACGTGCTTACTAAAGCTAGAGAAAATTGGGCAGCATTTCCTTTGTTTATACTACTTTCCCCATATTCTATATCAACTCCCAAACATTCGTACTAACGTTCACAATATCATAACCAACAATCTTCATTCATCTACATTACCCTCGTTTCACAATTCCACTTCAATTCATCCATAATCAGGGTCATAGCATACTGGTGTGTTTTCTCACATATAATGCTTATCCCATGTCCTTAATATCATTTATAACATAACCATATCACAACACATCAATAATCGTGACTCAATTCAAATTATCACTCAAAATGACACTATTCACACTTTTATGACCCATTTTCTATATCCTTTCACAACCCAAGTGTTTCAACTTTCAAATACCTTAACATGTAAATACCATAAAACTTACCTTAGAGGGTGTAGGAATGAACCTTGATTGCAAACACTTCACTTGAGCAAAACCCTAGTTTCACCTTCACTTGGATCCCTTGTCTTGGATGAACTTTAATAAATTTCTTACACTTGATTCACTTGGTTTGATGCAATTGATCACAAATACCCCTTGAATTCTTGTTGGAGAAGTGTAGAGAGATGTTTTAGAGAGAACGGGTGTGAAGGGAAATGAAATGAAATGAACTTGGTCCCTTATTAAATACACACAATTCTGTCCCGACCCATTTATACGGACACACATACGGTCCGTACAATTTATACGGTCCGTACGTGTGACCGTAAAATGGTTCCAGTGAACACTGCCCGTCTTGGCTAAATATATGGCCATACCTACGGTCCGTATAATGGACCGTACAATCCACAGTTTTCTGAAAATCATTTTCGTCGACTCGTTTGATCTCAAATCCTTATAAAACCTTCTTGACACTTGTTTATCACTTCATTAACAATCTAGGAGATGTTATAAATATTCTCCAAAGCATTATTAAGTCATCGTTAATTCGTTATTCGTAAATCCTTTCTGATAGATCTCGTATGTCTTGCCTCCTCTTGGCAACTTTCTTCTCTTACTTCGAATGTCTTTGAAATATTATTTAGAATCATCAAATGTTCTTTCTTACTTATCAAAACATTGCATACGTCGTAACCTTCGCCAGTCTATTCACTGTGCATGAATGGAAATTTTTCCGAGGTGTACCAACTGCTTTCGCGCCCCGCGGTGGCGCATTGGCGCTGAGTTAGCCCTTGGCCTCCTGCGCATTCACACCACTCCCCGGCGCATTCGCGCGGGATATTTTCCTAGCCTGCCACCCCAACTTGTAACGTCCATATCACGACCCAGCTAGGGGCCGCGACGGGTACCCGGGGCTAACCACCGAGCACCACTCACTCTGCTACTCATTACACTCATTAACCCACGTTTACCGAATCCATGTACAAACCATAATAGAAATCACACTTCATTTGGAACATCACCAATATTATATACATAGGCCACTCGGCTGTCAAAATGATAATACTACATATACATGAAAAATGTGAGACCATACTATACTACCCACACTGCGTATCTACAGGCCTCTACTGGAGTGGTAGATATAAGGACGGGACAGGATCCCGCCGTGCCCCAAAACATATATATATATATATATATATATATATATCAAAAGAATAATCAAGGCACCTCCGGAAGATGGAGTGCTCCTCAATCAGCTAGTAGCTCCTACAAGTCGGGGTCGCCTCCCTGTCTCCCTGTGGGCATGAACACAGTGTCCAAAGAAAACGGACGTCAGTACGAATATTGTACTGAGTATGAGAGGCATAAACAGTAATGATATATGAATGAAATAAATGAAGCATCAATAAGGAGCAACTGTATATGACTGTAACTTAGAAAAGAGAGTAGCACATGCTGACTGTTATATCCCGTATTTTTGAACCTCGGAGTATCTGCTGGGGTGGGGCCCACACACCGAGATTTTTTTTGGAACATCTGAAAAGTCATATGAATCACATATGTAAAGTTAAACACAACTCATGAAGTACCTTTGGACCAAATCAAAGTGGAAACCCTCCAAACGAATATTTTTAAGAAAACGTTTTCGGGTGACCTGACTTTGGGGGGAAAAAACTGTATTGTAAGTTTAGAATTTCGAAATTACCTTGAAATAGAAGTTGTAGATAATTGAATTAGCTTTCAATCCATAGGTCGTGGGTTCCCAGGTGACATCGGTACAAGGAGTTATGAACGTTTTAAGGTCGAAAGGTCAGTCGGCTAGGCCCAACTCGGGACCAACCGAGTTGGCCCAAAAAAATAAAATAAAAATTTAGGCCCAATGTTTAAGGGGTGGCCGGCCAAGTGAGGCTCAACCCATGGCTTTAATGAATATTTCCATGTGCTAATTAATTATAAAGGGATCACTATCCCTTAGAAGGTTCAAGAGACTTAGAAGAGAAAGAAGAGCAAAACAAGAGCAAAAAAAAGAAGGCATTTCGGGTTTGGTGTGGAAAATTCACCACCAAAAATCTTGTGTTAAAAATTTGTATTTTGTGGTTTCCTTACTAAGTTGAGTCCCCTCTTCAACTTGGTGTAGTTGGTTTGGAGAAAGGAGGCCTTGGTTCACCAAAGTGATCACAAATTCAAGTAAAGAAGACTAGAGGAAAAGGTAAGAATTTATCCTTTATTCTTGTGTTATGGAGTTTTGTTTGGGTTGTAGTATATAGAAATGTGTTGATTGTATGGAGAAATGGAAGTTTGCAAAGTGGGTGTGTGGTATATATGTGTAGCCATGTGTATTTGTATATTGTATAGCCAAAAATGTATAGAATTCATGTTGTATTCTAGTTGTGAATGTGATGGAATTTATGTTGAGAATGAAAGTGGAATAAATTTGATTGAATGGAGAAAAATAGCATATGGCCGTGTGGTATATTTGACTTGGGAATGAAATGGATTAAGTTTGTTTAGAGTATTGGAGTGTTGTTGTAATGCTTCATATGTAAATGAAGTTAGAATGATATAAGTTTGTATTGAATTGGAATGTAGAAACTTATGTCGTTTTAGTATGGTTTTTCCGACATTAAGGAAATGAAGTTGTTTGGTTGTTAGTTGTGATGACCATTGATGAATTTGGAAGTTGGAAACTTGTTATGAAGTTGTATGCCAAAGATTTGATGTTTTGCATAAGTTATGATTTTGGCGGAAGATTGTATATCATGTATATCGAGTGTATATCTTAAGGAAAACGATATGAAATGTTTCTAGAACTATATGGTGATGATCATGATGGTTGTTGAATATGAAATTTTTGATCTTAGTTGAAAGTTGGGTTGAATTGAAGATTATGTCAACTTGTGAGAAAAATGACTAGTTGAAGGATATTTGTGTTTTTAATGTTCATTGTTGATATTGTTGTTGTCGTTTGGGTTGTTGTTGATGATTTATAGCCGAGTTGAATTCTCGGGGTGTCATATGTATAGGGGAAGTGCTGCCGAAATTTCGGTAGCCAAATATGCTTAAAGTTGAAATAATGGCATTAATAATTCACAATTGGTAAACTTGACCAATTGCAGTTTTTCGACGAAACGGGAAGTGAGTTTGGAAAGGCTTAAGGAGCGCGAAAGGTATGTAAAGCAAACCCAATTCTTCCCTTGGCATGCCCTTAGTGTATTAGGGTCGGATCCGGGCCTCGAAGGACCTCTTGGCCCTCGGAATCCGCAAGACAAAATTTCAGTTTTTCCTTCAGTAGAATTGAACCATTTTGATACGCTTTTTTTTTTCCTGAAATTATGCAATTGTGCTCTAAGTTACGCAGAAAGTCATAGAATGTCTGTATAACCTTCGTAGATGATATTATATGTTTAGAGGGCACAATTTGAGCCCGCCGCCTTATTTGTTCTGAGGCGGGCCCACTATTTACGGTTTTGCCCCTAATGTGTTAAAGCTTCCTTTTAAGCGATTTTTGAAAGAAATGTTTTAATTACCCTACTAATCGCTTAACGAATATTATTTTAAATATTCTGTTAAATATTATAAATTATTTTGACACTCGGAATGACTTCGGGAAAGTTATACTTCTGTAATTTATTATGATATCCGAAATACATTTATTATGATTCCGTCCGACCCCATTGGATTTGTTTGTCTTTGATACGCTTCATCGAGTCTTTGAAATCATTTATTATATTTTTAAATTGCATTAGTCTCTCACTAGTCCATTCGTGGATGTCCTAATGTTTCCCACACTGAGCCCGGGCCAGGATATGTTGTCAAGCGTAATTCTCTGCATTGTTCGCCGCGCCCCGATGTGAGGGGGCAGGTATACGCGTACATGGGTCTGTGGAGTATGATATGCCATGTCCGCCTATTCTGATCTGATCTGTTATGGCCATTCTGATATGACATTTTATGATACGGGGCCACGCCCCCTTTTCTGATTCCTCTGTATTGTAGCACCAGTGTCGGGAGGGTGACCACATTCTGTCTGCCGAGTCCCGTGTCAAGGACCGGATATGATATGATATGAAATATGTTTCTGTACGCATTCTGTCTATTTTGGAAATATGCATTTGACACTCTGGATTCTGTACTCATTTTCTGTAACTATTATGATTTGACTTCTGTGATTCCGCTTTACATATTCAGTACATATTTCGTACTGACCCCCTTTCTTCGGGGGCTGCGTTTTCATGCCGCGCAGGTACAGACGACAGGTTTGCTGATCCGCACGTTTAGGATCCCATTTCTGCTATTTTGGGGCGCTCTCTTCTACAGAGCCCATCTTTTGGTACAGTCTGTCACTGCTATCTGGATATGTACTTTGTTCAGGGTATGACGGGGCCCTGTCCCGTCTTATGATTATGATATGTTCTGTAGAGGTCTGTGGATACATCTGTGTGGGTTTTGTACACATGTTTGGGATACTTTGTTCTATGATGGCCTTATCGGCCTATGTGTGCCAAGTCTGCTTTTTCTGATAAATTCTGTAGCATCCACTAATATTATTATATTATTATTTTGATAATATGCTAATTTGGGTATCGGGTACGTATAGGTGCCCAGCTAGGGCACTGGTCGCGGCCCACGGGGTTGGGTCGTGACAAAAGTGGTATAAGAGCAGTTCGTCCTCGGAATGTCCACAGACCGTGTCTAGTAGAGTCTTGTTTATCGGTGTGTTGTGCACCACGCCTATAAGTAGGAGGCTACAGGGCATTTAGGATACTACCCTTCTTTCTGTCTTAGATCGTGCGATAGAGCTGTGTTATCAGGATGACCCCTTCCTAACGAGTGGCTATATTTGCAGATATGCCTCCAAAAAAAGCGACAGCGGCCCAAAAGGCCAAGTCAGTTGCCGTAGGAGAGACTAGCCGGGTCCAGAGGACTACCAGGGCTCAGGTATATATTGCTCCGGAGACTTTGCCCCAGACAGAGGGTTCTTCTACACCGCCACTCGTGGAGGAGATTGGGGCAGCCGTAGCTGCAGATCGGGGGACGGCTCCACTGCCAGCTCCCGCAGTTCCAGTACCTGAGCCTCCAGCTCCACGGCCAGGCACTGAGGATCAGTCTATGAGGGAGGCAGTCCAGTTGCTGACTAGACTTGTGGCAGGGCAGGTTCAGGGGCATGGACTGGGAGGTGACCGGGCAGTCAGGCGTGATAGTTCGAGAGCCCGTGAGTTTTTGACTTGTAACCCTCCAGAGTTCTTCGGGACAAAGCCCGAGGAGGATCCTGAGGAGTTTATTAGGAAGATGCGACGCACTCTAGATTTGATTAATGCTTCTGAGACAGAGTCAGTCGCGTTAGCTTCGTACCGGTTATATGATGTGGCGGCAAACTGGTACGAGTCATGGGGGCTATCCAGGGGGGAGGGCGCTCCTCCAGCAGTTTGGGGAGATTTTTCTCAAGCATTTCTTGGACACTTTCTGCCCCCAGAGTTGCGACGAGCCAGATATGATAGATTCTTATTATTGAGGCAGAAGGGCCGCAGTATCCGGGACTACAGTTTGGAGTTTGATTCCTTGGCCCGATATGCACCTACTGTGGTGGCGACTATGGCGGACCGGATGCACAGATATATTATGGGGCTGGATCGGTATTTTGTTGATAGCTGCTTAGTATTGGCTGCTCAGCCCGGTATGGACATTGCCCGTATCCAGGCCCATGCCCAGGGCATGGAGGATCGGGGCAGAGGAGGACACCAGCCTGACAGGGGCCAGGATCGGAGACAGCCCAAGAGGGCCAGGTCATCTGGAGATTTTCGGGGCAGACAGCCCCAACAGCCGCAGCAGCGTAGCAGATTTTCATCTCAGCCAGCGCAGAGCGCGCCTCCCCAGCCTACAGGTCGCAGGTTCGATAGCCCAGGGTATTCAGGAGTAGGCCAGAGCTCCAGGGCTTCAGGTTCGCGGACAGATAGGGGTTCTGGTCAGATGAGGCCACCCAGTGTTCAGTGTTCTTTTTGCGGCAGATACCATACAGGAGAGTGCTACAGAGCCACCGGTGCATGCTTTTCTTGTGGCCGTCAGGGCCATTCTGTGAGAGATTGCCCGTATAAGGGTAGTTCGGGTGGTGCAGCGCAGCCTACCGGATCAGCCGCTGGGTCTTCATCTTCGTCAGTGGCTATGCGCCCTACGGGGCAGGGTATTTCGGCACCAGCGGGTCGCGGCAGAGGCCGTGGTGGAGCTTCTGGTATTAGCGGTCCTTCGAACCGCATTTATGCTTTGGCCAGCCGCCAGGATCAGGAGGCATCTCCTAATGTTGTCACAGGTACTTTATTGGTCTTCTCTCGATTTGTGTATGCACTAATTGATCCAGGTTCGACTTTATCATATATTTCACCCCTTGTTGCCGGTAAAATTGGTATTATGTCTGAACCTATAGAGCCATTTGAGGTAGCCACACCGATAGGGGATTTTGTTGTAGCGAAACAGGTTTATAAAGCCTGTTCTGTGATCGTTTGTGACCGTGACACTAAGGCAGATTTGGTAGAGTTAGATATGACTGAATTTGATGTTATTATGGGTATGGATTGGCTAGCTTCTTGTTACGCTAATGTTGACTGCCAGAATAAGGTAGTTCGCTTCCAGTTTCCCGGGGAGCCAGTTATAAATTGGGCTGGTAATACAGCATCGCCGAAAGGTAAGTTTATTTCATACCTTAAGGCAAAGAAAATGATCAGAAAGGGTTATATCTATCATCTGGTTCGGGTGCAAGACTTGGACACCGAGACGCCGACACTTCAGTCAGTCCCCGTGATTAATGAGTTTCCAGATGTTTTTCCCGACGAGCTTCCAGGTCTTCCTCCAGAGCGGGAGATAGACTTCTCTATTGACTTACTCCCAGACACTCAGCCTATCTCTATTCCTCCGTATAGAATGGCGCCTGCAGAGTTAAAGGAGTTGAAGGAGCAGCTGAAATATTTGTTGGATAAGGGCTTCATCAGACCCAGTACTTCGCCTTGGGGAGCCCCGGTATTATTTGTGCGTAAGAAAGACGGGTCGCTGCGTATGTGTATTGATTATCGGCAGCTGAATAAGGTAACTATAAAGAATAAATACCCCCTCCCCAGGATTGATGATTTGTTTGATTAGCTGCAGGGCGCTAAGTGTTTTTCGAAGGTAGATCTTCGATCCGGTTACCACGAGGTGCGAGTACGAGAGGCCGATATCCCTAAGACAGCTTTCCGGACCCGATATGGGCATTTTGAGTTTAGGGTTATGTCTTTTGGGCTTACTAATGCCCCCGCAGTATTCATGGATTTAATGAACCGGGTATTCAGGCCATTCTTGGATATGTTCGTGATTGTATTCATTGATGATATCCTGGTTTATTCTCGGTCGGAGGCAGAGCACGCAGATCACCTGAGATCGGTATTAGGGGTACTCCGGCATCAGAAATTATATGCGAAATTTTCTAAGTGTGAATTCTGGCTGTCTTCAGTGGCTTTCTTGGGGCATGTTATTGCAGCTGATGGTGTCCGGGTGGACACACAGAAGATTGAGGCCGTGAAGAATTGGCCCAGACCTACGACGCCAACAGAGGTACGCAGTTTCTTGGGGTTAGCAGGCTATTACAGGAGATTTGTGGAGAAGTTTGCTTCGATTTCAGCGCCTTTGACAAGGCTGACTCAGAAGGGAGCTAAGTTCCTGTGGTCTGACGCTTGTGAACGGAGCTTCCAGTTGCTGAAGGAGAAGCTGACTACAGCCCCAGTTCTGACTCTTCCAGAGGGACCGGACGGGTATGTTATTTATTGTGACGCTTCTGGCATGGGGTTGGGCTGTGTATTGATGCAGCATGGCAGAGTTATAGCGTATGCTTCCCGGCAGCTCAAGAAGCATGAGAAGAATTATCCTACCCACGATCTGGAGCTCGCAGCGGTAATTCATGCTCTAAAGATATGGAGACACTATTTATATGGCGTTCATGTGGATATCTATACTGTTCATAAGAGTCTCCAGTATATTTTCAGGCAGAGAGAGCTTAATTTGCGACAGCGGAGGTGGCTGGAGCTTCTGAAAGATTATGACGTGGATATTCTGTATCATCCGGGTAAGGCTAATGTTGTTGCCGATGCGCTCAGTCGGAAGTCTATGGGCAGTTTGGCCAATTTACAGCCAGACAGGAGAGAGATAGCCCGTGATATTCAGCAGTTGGCTAGTCTCGGGGTTCGTCTGGCCGATTCTGGAGATACACGGATTTCTGTTCGAGGGGTTTCTGAGTCATCCCTCAGGGACGATATTAAGCGGCGTCAATACGAAGATCCTGTCTTAGCTCAGTACAGGGACACAGCCTATGATAAGGAGAGGACTCCGTTCGAGTTTTCACCGGACGGTACTTTGTTATACAGAGGCAGGTTGTGTGTACCTGATATTGCAGGCCTTCGGCAGCAGGTTATGAGCGAGGCACATTATGCTCGCTATTCGGTCCATCCTGGGGCTACGAAGATGTACCATGATCTCCGATGCTTATACTGGTGGGACGGCATGAAGCGGGATATTGCAGAGTTCGTCGCCCAGTGCCCTAATTGTCAGCAGGTCAAGATTGAGCATCAGAAGCCGGGTGGACTGTTGCAGGAGATGGAAATCCCGACTTGGAAGTGGGAGGTTATTAATATGGACTTCATTACAGGTTTGCCTCGCACTCCACGGAAGTATGATTCCATCTGGGTCGTCGTTGATAGGCTGACGAAATCAGCCCTTTTCTTCCCGTCAGGACTACCTATTCCGCCGAGGATTATGCCAGGCTCTATATTAAGGAGATTGTGAAGCTTCACGGAGTTCCTATATCTATTATTTCTGACAGAGGCGCCCAGTTTACGGCGCATTTCTGGAGATCTTTTCAGGAGGGACTAGGGACTCAGGTGAGTCTGAGCACCGCATTTCATCCTCAGAGCGACGGGCAGGCCGAGCGCACTATACAGACGCTGGGGGATATGTTGCGGGCCTGCGTTATTGATTTCAGAGGCAGCTGGGATGATCACCTGCCGTTGATTGAGTTTGCATATAATAACAGTTACCATTCCAGCATCCAGATGGCTCCGTATGAGGCTTTATATGGCAGGAAGTGCAGATCGCCGATCGGCTGGTTTGATATTGGCGAGACAGAGTTGATTGGCCCAGATATGGTCCAGCAGGCCGTGGACAAGGTGAAACTTATTCGGGAGCGACTGTTGGCAGCCCAGAGTCGACAGAAATCATACGCGGATAAACGGCGTCGACCGTTGGAGTTTCAGGTAGGTGATTGGGTATTTCTGAAGGTATCGCCTATGAAAGGCGTGATGCGGTTCGGTAGAAAGGGTAAGCTCAGTCTGCGTTATATTGGGCCTTATCAGATTGTTCGGAAAGCTGGAAATGTCGCCTATGAGCTAGATTTGCCATCTGATTTGGAAGCCGTACATCCGGTATTTCACGTCTCTATGCTTCGTAAATGCGTCGGTGACCCTTCCAGAATATTTCCTGCTGATGATATTTAGGTGACGGAGCAACTATCGTACGAGGAGGAGCCCGTATCTATTTTGGATCGTCAAGTTAGGAGGCTTCGGAATAAAGATGTAGCCTCTGTTAAGGTACTGTGGCGGAACGATAATAGGGAGGAAATGACATGGGAAGCCGAAGAGGAAATGAAGAAGAAATATCCTCATTTGTTCCCTATGCCCACAGGTAATCAAAAATCCTTGCTTAATTATATTCAATAATGAATGTGTAACATATGTGCTGACCATAAAAAGAAACTCCCCTGAAGCATTTTCAGACCCTATAAGATTAATTTAACATTCGAGGACGAATGTTCTAAAGGGGGGGGGAGGATGTTATATCCCGTATTTTTGAACCTCGGAGTATCTGGTGGGGTGGGGCCCACACACCGAGATTTTTTTTGGAACATCTGAAAAGTCATATGAATCACATATGTAAAGTTAAACACAACTCATGAAGTACCTTTGGACCAAATCAAAGTGGAAATCCTCCAAACGAATATTTTTAAGAAAACGTTTTCGGGTGACCTGACTTTGGGGGGAAAAAACTGTATTGTAAGTTTGGAATTTCGAAAATACCTTGAAATAGAAGTTGTAGATAATTGAATTAGCTTTCAATCCATAGGTCGTGGGTTCCCAGGTGACGTCGGTACAAGGAGTTATGAACGTTTTAAGGTCGAAAGGTCAGTGGGCTAGGCCCAACTCGGGACCAACCGAGTTGGCCCAAAAAAATAAAATAAAAATTTAGGCCCAATGTTTAAGGGGTGGCCGGCCAAGTGAGGCCCAGCCCATGGCTTTAATGAATATTTCCATGTGCTAATTAATTATAAAGGGATCACTATCCCTTAGAAGGTTCAAGAGACTTAGAAGAGAAAGAAGAGCAAAACAAGAGCAAAAAAAAGAAGGCATTTCGGGTTTGGTGTGGAAAATTCACCACCAAAAATCTTGTGTTAAAAATTTGTATTTTGTGGTTTCCTTACTAAGTTGAGTCCCCTCTTCAACTTGGTGTAGTTGGTTTGGAGAAAGGAGGCCTTGGTTCACCAAAGTGATCACAAATTCAAGTAAAGAAGACTAGAGGAAAAGGTAAGAATTTATCCTTTATTCTTGTGTTATGGAGTTTTGTTTGGGTTGTAGTATATAGAAATGTGTTGATTGTATGGAGAAATGGAAGTTTTCAAAGTGGGTGTGTGGTATATATGTGTAGCCATGTGTATTTGTATATTGTATAGCCAAAAATGTATAGAATTCATGTTGTATTCTAGTTGTGAATGTGATGGAATTTATGTTGAGAATGAAAGTGGAATAAATTTAATTGAATGGAGAAAAATAGCATATGGCCGTGTGGTATATTTGACTTGGGAATGAAATGGATTAAGTTTGTTTAGAGTATTGGAGTGTTGTTGTAATGCTTGATATGTAAATGAAGTTAGAATGATATAAGTTTGTATTGAATTGGAATGTAGAAACTTATGTCGTTTTAGTATGGTTTTTCCGACATTAAGGAAATGAAGTTGTTTGGTTGTTAGTTGTGATGACCATTGATGAATTTGGAAGTTGGAAACTTGTTATGAAGTTGTATGCCAAAGATTTGATGTTTTGCATAAGTTATGATTTTGGCGGAAGATTGTATATCATGTATATCGAGTGTATATCTTAAGGAAAACGATATGAAATGTTTCTAGAACTATATGGTGATGATCATGATGGTTGTTGAATATGAAATTATTGATCTTAGTTGAAAGTTGGGTTGAATTGAAGATTATGTCAACTTGTGAGAAAAATGACTAGTTGAAGGATATTTGTGTTTTTAATGTTCATTGTTGATATTGTTGTTGTCGTTTGGGTTGTTGTTGATGATTTATAGCCGAGTTGAATTCTCGGGGTGTCATATGTATAGGGGAAGTGCTGCCGAAATTTCGGTAGCCAAATATGCTTAAAGTTGAAATAATGGCATTAATAATTCACAATTGGTAAACTTGACCAATTGCAGTTTTTCGACGAAACGGGAAGTGAGTTTGGAAAGGCTTAAGGAGCGCGAAAGGTATGTAAAGCAAACTCAATTCTTCCCTTGGCATGCCCTTAGTGTATTAGGGTCGGATCCGGGCCTCGAAGGACCTCTTGGCCCTCGGAATCCGCAAGACAAAATTTCAGTTTTTCCTTCAGTAGAATTGAACCATTTTGATACGCTTTTTTTTTTTCTGAAATTATGCAATTGTGCTCTAAGTTACTCACAAAGTCATAGAATGTCTGTATAGCCTTCGTAGATGATATTATATGTTTAGAGGGCACAATTTGAGCCCGCCGCCTTATTTGTTCTGAGGCAGGCCCACTATTTACGGTTTTGCCCCTAATGTGTTAAAGCTTCCTTTTTAAGCGATTTTTGAAAGAAATGTTTTAATTACCCTACTAATCGCTTAACGAATATTATTTTAAATATTCTGTTAAATATTATAAATTATTTTGACACTCGGAATGACTTCGGGAAAGTTATACTTCTGTAATTTATTATGATATCCGAAATACATTTATTATGATTCCGTCCGACCCCATTGGATTTGTTTGTCTTTGATACGCTTCATCGAGTCTTTGAAAACATTTATTATATTTTTAAATTGCATTAGTCTCTCACTACTCCATTCGTGGATGTCCCAATGTTTCCCACACTGAGCCCGGGCCAGGATATGTTGTCAAGCGTAATTCTCTGCATTGTTCGCCGCGCCCCGATGTGAGGGGGCAGGTATACGCGTACATGGGTCTGTGGAGTATGATGTGCCATGTCCGCCTATTCTGATCTGATCTGTTATGGCCATTCTGATATGACATTTTATGATACGGGGCCACGCCCCCTTTTCTGATTCCTCTGTATTGTAGCACCAGTGTCGGGAGGGTGACCACATTCTGTCTGCCGAGTCCCATGTCAGGGACCGGATATGATATGATATGACATATGTTTCTGTACGCATTCTGTCTATTTTGGAAATATGCATTTGACACTCTGGATTCTGTACTCATTTTCTGTAACCATTATGATTTGACTTCTGTGATTCCGCTTTACATATTCAGTACATATTTCGTACTGACCCCCTTTCTTCGGGGGCTGCGTTTTCATGCCGCGCAGGTACAGACGACAGGTTTGCTGATCCGCACGTTTAGGATCCCATTTCTGCTATTTTGGGGCGCTCTCTTCTACAGAGCCCATCTTTTGGTACAGTCTGTCACTGCTATCTGGATATGTACTTTGTTCAGGGTATGACGGGGCCCTGTCCCGTCTTATGATTATGATATGTTCTGTAGAGGTCTGTGGATACATCTGTGTGGGTTCTGTACACATGTTTGGGATACTTTGTTCTATGATGGCCTTATCGGCCTATGTGTGCCAAGTCTGCTTTTTCTGATAAATTCTGTAGCATCCACTAATATTATTATATTATTATTTTGATAATATGCTAATTTGGGTATCGGGTACGTATAGGTGCCCAGCTAGGGCACTGGTCGCGGCCCACGGGGTTGGGTCGTGACACTGACCTACCTATAACCATCAACATCTCATGCATACAACAATGAATAAGCTGCCCGTCCATATAGGATCGGTGTGTAAGCCCGCGTCTAGGCCTCCCGCGTCCGGGGTGAATTAACCAATGTGGGATTTTCCTAAACCAATGTGGGATTCGCCTAAGGCAAGCCTTACACTAACCCCCCTTGGGACTCAGCGTCTTTGCTGAGGTTTTCCCCACCATTGGGTTTGCCCCACCACTGGGTTTGCCCCACCACCGGGTTTGATACCAACTGATCAGGTGGCAATGCGTCTATAGCGCAACATGTGTCCCTTTTCCCCATATATATATATATATATACATATATCATATACATGTGTCATATATGCAGCATGCATGAGAGCCCAAAGAAAGCCATGTATCTAACGGAGTGACGTAAGGTCGTTAACCTCCGATTATATTATGGAATACTCACGATCGTCGCGTCTCACCTTGAAGGAACAATCATTATAAGGTTAGACTATCAATGAAGAATGGCACTAATGGAAAACATAAAATAAAATCATAATCTCATAATGTTACACCTCAAAATATCTTCCGTTGGTACGCAAGTAAATGACCTAGTGATGAGTACGAATGTATGACGTTCCATGAGTAAGAAATGACGTTCGACGACCTTAGGCGAAATTTCAAAAGCATCCGATACAAGACGATAAAGTTGGCTAAGATAAGGCAAGGTATGAGATGAGCAAGGTAGGAAAATGTATGTGGATGCTTAGAATGAAGAGTCAAGAAATGTGAAAAAGTTGCAGGTTTGCAATCTGGCCAGTCGGTCGTAAAGTGAAATACGGACCGTAAAATGGTATACGGTCCGTAAATTGGCCTGTCGTATTTTGGCATTTGAGACTTCAACTTTCTGCCAGATGATCAATGGTTAAATACGACCTGGAATACGGACCGTAAATGTTATATCGCAATATTTTGATTCTATTTAATATATATGTTGTTCATGAAAAATATTGATGCGGAAATATGGAGGAAGGCCAAGGGCAAAAATTAGAAATTTGAAAAATGGTTTCATGAATTACAAAATATTAACCATAAGTAAGTGGGCTTGGAAAAAAAAAGGAAAGGCCCAACAAGGTGGCCGGCCATAGGACATGGCCCAAGGCCCATGTAAAATTAAATGGACCAAATAAATAGAGAGGGCCACTATTATTATCCCCCATTTTAGAACATTCAAGAAGATAAAAGATTGAGAGCAAAAAGAATAGGCCATTCGGCCAACAAAGAAAAGAAGAAAAAACATTGAAGCCTTCCATCCTTGGTCCAAAAATTCATTTATTCTTGAATTCTTACTAATTCAAGACCCTCTTTAACGTGGTATAATTATTAGGGCAAGAAAATTACTTTAGTGACAAGTGCAAAAAAAATTCTATTCAAGTGGAAAATTGAGGAAAAAGGTAAGAATTTCCATTCTTTTTCATGTTATGGAAGGTTTATATATGTTGTAGTAAGTAGAATTGAATGAAAATCATGGAAATGTTATGTGTTGTGTGTGGGCCGTGTGGGTGTGTTGTGTGTGTGTGGCCTTGTGGTGTGATTTGATGGAGGAAAGATGAATTAATTTTATGTAGCATGTTAGTTGTGTTGTTGTGGCCTTTATGATGTAAATAAAGGTTTAATGGTTCAAGTCGACATTGAAATTTGTTGTGGGTTGTTGTAGGAAATTAATGTGATTTTAATATGGTATTATGAAATTGTGAAAGTGAAGTTGCTAATGTGTGAATTTTTGTTGTTGTTTATGAATTTGGAAGAAGAAAATGTGACGTTGTAGTTTTGTTGCAATTGTAGAGATTTCGGGTGGAGTATGGTGTGTTGGTGGAATTGTTTGAAAATTGTATAAATTCGTTGAAATGTTCTTGAATTGTGTTTGAATGATCTTTGATTAGTAATGAATATGTGAGCGTTGATATTGGCTTGAATGTACGTTGTTGAATTGAATGTGATAAGCTACGTAGAAAAGAAGGTTACTAATGTTAGAATGCAATTTAAATTGATTGTTGATGTTGTTATTATGGTTGTTGGTATTGTTGGTATGGTTGTTGATAAATTTGGCCGAGTTAAATTCTCGGGGATGTTGAATTTACAGGGGAGATGCTGCCGAAATTTCTGTAGACAAGTATTAGTTAGAATTGAATTTCTAAGTACTTGTAGCTAATGTTTGGTAATTGATAACGTTATTGTAGATAGTGGGGAGCCCGAGACTTGAGTTGCGATTATCTTAGGAGGCGAGCGAGGTATGTAAAGCCTACCTTTCCTTCTTTTGGCATGACCTTTATGGAATGAACGAATAACGTATATGTATGTTTCTAAAGAAAATCCTATTCTTAGAGCCACTAGGATGGCTAAATATCCTTGACTTCCATAAGCTATTCCATATGGCTTGATACGTATTTATGATGTTCGAAGATTCTAGTTGTTATGGTTCCGAATGTTGTTTGAAAGAAAATCGAGATGACTAAAGTCTTTGATGAATATTTGATACGTAAATATGGTCCTAAAGCCTCCATTTGATTCGATCCATAATGTTATTCGAAAGTTACCTAATATGAATGATACTTGAATTTCCAAATATGGCTTATGAAATGTTTTTAGAAGGTTCTGTACTTCAAAAGCTCGTAACTTTCGTATACTAATTCCGATTGACTCGATACTTGTTTCTGAGCTTTCTGATATCGATATATATATATATATATTTATTCATCGAGTCTTGGAATCTATTTACTTATATGCGTATGGTTTTCTCACTACTCCGCTCGTGCATACTACTACTACATAGTTCGCCGGGTCCCGGGCCGGTTTTGTGATCGTGCGCACTATGTTATATTTGGCAGTATGATGTGTTACGGTTCACGAGTTCCTCGCCATAGGGCCGGGTACCACTTATATATGGCGTTATGATGTGATATGGCATATGATGTGTTATGATGTTGTGATATGTTATGATGATACGATATGTTCGGGGATTGTACGGAGATTTGAAACCTTCTGGAGTATGATGTGTTGTGGCGCCAGCGTCGGAGTGGCGACCACGTTCTTGAGCCCTATGCATGATTTTTATTTGCATTATTTATGTTTTCAGCACATGTTTTGATATACTAATTCTGTATCCATTTTCCGTACTTCTCACTTCAGTTCTGATTTGAATTATTGTATTTCATGCTTTACATACTCAGTACATATTTCGTACTGCCCCCCTTTCTTCGGGGGCTGCGTTTCATGCCCGCAGGTGCAGACGTTCGTTCTGGTGACCCGCCAGTGTAGGATACTTATTCTGCTATTTGGAGTACTCCTTTGATCCGGAGCCCATATTTTTGGTACATATCTTTTGTTGTACATGTTTCTGTAGATATGACTATTTGGGGTACGGCGGGGCCCTGTCCCTTCATATGTTTCTGTTATGGTTTGTAGAGGCCTGTAGACATATATGTGGGTCATGGGTCGTGTTTGTTCAATTATGTCTGTGACTTGTGCCTTAAGCGGTCCTGTTTGCTATTATGGCCAAAACGGCCCATATGTTTGTATATGTATGTATATTCGGGCGATGTGTATTCCGCCAGCCTGCCGGCTTTTGTATGATATTTCTGTCACAGGTGACCGCTTAAGATGACGTCTGTTCTCAGTATCTATGCAAAATAATGTATGTTAAATTTGAATAAGTCTTTGATATGCCGACTTGGTAAGCGAATGGGTTTGGCTGTCCAATTAGGACACTAGTCACGGCCCACGGGGATGGGTCGTGACAGTAAAGTGATTCACGGCCCGTAAACCATGGTCGTAAATCACCATGTTGCAGCCTGAGTTTCTGATTCTGTTATGGTTAAACACGACCACGAAGGACGGTCCGTAAACTGGAATACGAGCCGTAAACCATGTTTACGACCACTGTACACTTCAATTCAGATTTTTAAGTCATTAAATAAGGGGACCAAGACTTATTTCATTTCACTTCTACATCACACCCCTTCTCTCTAAAACATTTCTCTACAGTTATTATACAAGTTTTCAAGGATTATTAGTCATCAACAACATTAATCAAGTGAATCAAGTGTAAGAAAAACCCATTAAAGATCATCAAAGTCAAGAAATCCAAATTGAGAAAAACTAGGGTTTTTACTCAAATGGAGTATTATCAAATAAGGCTCGTTCCTACAACATCTAAGGTAAGATTCATGATATTTATACGTTGTTTAAGATATTGGAGAGTTGAAATACATGGATCGTTGAAAAATATAGCAAAATGGGTCATGAATGATGAATAGTGACGTTTTGAGAAATAGTTTGAATTGAATCATGATTGTTGTTGTCTTGTGACATGAATGGGTTATAAATGACGTTGAAAGACCATGAAATAGACACTGTATGTGAATGGACGAAATCATGTGTTATAGCCATAGATATGGGCAAATGAAAGTAAATTGAGAAATGTGGATAATGTGAACGACTAATGGCCATTGTTATGATATTGTGAATGTATTGCTGACGTTTGGGAGTTGAATCACGATATGGACAAACATTGTATGAATAAAGGAGATGTTGTCCGATTTTCTCTAGCTTTAGCCATGTGTGCTAGGTATCGATTCTAATGATAGCATGACCTTAATGAAGGTAGAAACGTGAGCATCAGAGGAGTACGTGCAAGTGTAGAATAGTTCAACGAAAAGGTATGTAAGGCCAACCCTTCTTTCATAAGGCATGGTTCTTTGGACAATCATTTATCCTTCTATGAGCTCATGATGTGCTCTATATGATTCTATTCTCAAAAGCTACTGAGCCTGCGATCCTTGATGTGTACTACGTACCTCACACGACGAGTAAGCCTATAATGCAGACGTAACGATAATAATGATGATAGAAATGATGATGATAATAATAATGATACTAAAGGTGCCTATGGGCTATTATACTTATGTGTGCCTATGAAGGGCTATAACGAAACCCCGAGCTTATAACGCCGGGTAGAATATATGTATATGTATGTATATGATTACGTAACGCGCGTGCACATCTGCAGATGGTACGGATAACCCTGAAGCCTTGGTAGGGCCAGGTAGATATAACCTTGAGCCTTGGTTGGCCAAGTATGTATGAAACACCGAACCTTCATGGTCGGGCATGCTACGTATATCAGTATATATGTGTATATGCTATGTATATGACAGCATTAAGAGTACGAATATGTTTTGTATATGAGATGTAAATGATTATGAGGGTAATTAAGTACCGATATGGATGTATGTATGCGGATACGCAATAGAAACGGAATGTCTCTATGGAAAGAAAGTAAGTGCCATGATAATGATATTATTGTCTCCCCTCCTATGCAACTTCATATGTTGTTCATTATGCTTCTATATCGATGTTGATCATGCTTTACATACTCAGTACATTCTTCGTACTGACATCCTTTTGTTTGGGGACGCTGCGTCATGCCCGCAGGTGCACAGGGAGACAGATTTGATCCATAGCCGCTTATTCAGAGATTACATAGCAGAGCTCCATTTCCTTCGGAGCCATAGCTTTTGGGTACTTATTCTTTTGTGTATATAATTATGGGCATAGCGGGGTTCTGTCACGCTCATGTGATATGTTATACTCTTCATAGAGGCTCGTAGTCACGTGTATATGGTTAGATATGTCTGGCCTTGTTGGCCCGTGTTTTGTATATTATTTTGTCGGCCACGTCAGCCCATGTACATTTGATATGGCATAGATGCCTATGATGTTATATAGGAAATGTTGTAGCCCAAATGGGACTAGTATGATGGATGACTACAATGCATGATTTGATTTACGGCTCACCTAGACGTTATGTGAAAGTAGGTTAAAGGGGTGCCCAGGTGGGGTAGCGCCGGGTGCTCGTCGCGTCCCTAGTCGGGTCGTGACAAAAGTGGTATCAGAGCAGTTCAGTCCTAGGGTGTGTCTACGAGCCGTGTCTAGTAAAGTCTTGGTTATGGGTGTGTTGCGCGTCACACTTATAAACAAGAAGCTGCGGACATTTCACGAATGATTGACCTTATTTCTTCATAATAATCGTGCGATAGAGCTATGATATAAGAAATTCTTGTTCCTTAATCGTGTGTTGTGTATTTCAAAGATGCCTAAAAAGAGAAAGGCTACAGCAGCCCAAAAGGGCAAGACGGTGGCTGAAAAGCGGGCTGAAAGAGCACCGCCACCGGTAGTAGAGGAAAGTGAGTCCTAGAGTGCGGCTCAATCTCAATCCTCCCAGACAGTGCCTATTACTGAGGAGCGTGAGGGACCCTCCGCCCCAGCTCCAGCACCTCCAGCTCCTCCACCAGATTCTTCGGGCCAAGATGTAAAAGAGGCCATTAATTTGCTGACTTAATTGGTTGCGGCCCAGACTCAGAGGCAAGGTTCAGGGCAAGGTGATAGGGCTGTTAATGCAAGGTCCCGTGATTTCATTACTTTGAACCCTCCGGAATTCTTTGGATCCAAGCCGGAGGAGGACCCTCAGGATTTTATTGATAGTATGTTAAGGACGCTTCGACTGATACATGCTACGGACACCGAGTCGGTGGAGTTAGCGTCATATAGATTGAGAGATGTCTCGATCCAATGGTATACGGTTTGGATGGCTTCACGGGGAGCCAATGCACCTCCCCCGGTATGGCAAGAGTTTGTTGATGCCTTTCTCCGTCATTATATGCCTCCAGAAGTTCGGCGAGCTAGGGCTGATAAATTCTTAAATTTGAGGCAGGGTAGCATGAGTGCTCTAGAGTACAGTCTCTGCTTCAATTCCTTGGCTAGGTATGCTTCGGCCATGGTAGCGGATATTGGTGACCGGGTATACCGATTTGTGAAGGGCCTAGGGCCGCACTTGATGGATAGATGCTTGACTGCGTCCCTTCAGGACGGTATGGATATTGCACGCATTCAGGCCCATGCTTAGAACTTAGAAGAAACCTGCAGCAGCAGAGAAGTGAACGTGAGCAAGATAGGGGCCATAGAAAGAGGGCCAGATCGTTGGGTTCGACGAGCGAGTTTAGAGGTGGGCACAGGCAGCAGTTCCCTAGACATTCAGGCTATTCTATGACCAGTGCACCTCCACGATTTTCAGGCTAGAGATTTTATAGATCTACTCGTGCGAGGCCGAGTCAGAGTTTTTCGGGGTCTCAGTTTAGGGGTGATTCGGGTCAGGTGAGGCCATCCGTACCACGATGTTCCCAGTGTGGGAAGTTGCATTGGGGTCAATGCCGATCAGGTTCAGACGTTTGCTATTCATGTGGTCGGCCAGGCCATATTATGCGTGAATGCCCCTCAGTTCATAGTCGAGACGGGACCCAGCCATCAGGGTCGGTAGCTGGATCTTCAGCATCTGTACGCCCTACAGGGCCAGGTTCACATGCGCCAGTTGGCCATGGTAGAGGTAGAGGGAGAGCTCCCAGTTCTAGCGGTCCTCAGCACCGTATTTATTGTCACACCCTAATCTCGCTAGGGTGTGATGGGCACCCGACCCTTACTTAGAGCCGAGCGAACCCTCTGACTCTCAATACACACATAACCTCATTGGACCTTTAAATCAAATAAACATGAAATACATAGTAAGGCTTTCAGAAATATTCTTTTTCTTTGTTCTCAAATCAAACAAAATCTGTAATTATATGGACTTTATCACATAATACAGAATGACACATCGGCTAATGGAGCAGCTTATAACACTGACATTCTATACCCACGACTCTGTCTGCAAAGTCTCTAACTTCGAACGAAACATCATAGCATAATACTATGACCCGGCAACACTCCAGGGCAAATGGAGCTTGCCAATCCAGCTGAAGCATCTTCTAGCAATGTGCTTTACTCATCTGGGTGTACTTGGGTGGCATGAAACGCAACCCCCGAAGAAAGGGGGTCAGTACAGAAAATGTAATGAGCATGTAAGGCAGGAATTACAGTAGAAGAGAATCATAGTTGAAACAGAGATTTACCAGAATCAAGTATGAACTTTTAAAACATCAAAGCACTTTCCTTTTCAAATGAAAATCATGTATGTCATCATAAATCCTAAATGAAAATCATGTATACCGTCATCGTTTATCATATGTCATATAACGTGCCCCGACCCTCTAGTGAGGGACGCGGTGAGTAAGTTCATGCATGTCATCACCATATATCATATATGCATATAACGTGCCCCGGCCCTCCATTGAGGGACGCGGTGAATGGAATCATGTGTGTCATCATTATACATCATATTTGCATATAACGTGCCCCGTCCCTCTATTGAGGGGCGCGGTGAATGAAATCATGTATGCCAATGTCATGTATCACATATGCATGTAACGTACCCCGACCCTATATTGCGGGACGCGGTTAATAGAGTCATCATATGCCATCCTGGCCACCACCCCGTCATCATATCATCATGTCATCATATCACATATATAACATGCCCCGGCCCGCAAGTGATAGGGACGCGATGAATAATGCAGAGAAGTACGCACAAGAACATACCCTGGCCCGGGACGCAGTGAAGGACATACTGAGACTTGTACGAACAGAGTAGTGCGAAACCATAGGCACATAATTCAAGACTCGATAGACAAATATACTTACCGACACCTGAAGGCTCAGAACAAGTTTCGGGTCAGTCCGACTTACTATAAGAAAGTTATGAGCGTTTGAAGTACAAAACCTTATACGAGCGTTTCAGAAGCCATTTTCGGAAAAATCAAAGCAACAATCATATCAAGTACCTTTCGGATATCGTTACGGATCAAATCAAATAGAATAATCAAACGTGCTATCATTTGAAAATCAAAACTTTAGTCATATCAATTATCTTTCGAATGCCATTCGGAAACATATCAAACAGAACTTCGGACATCATAGATACGTATCAAAACCATATGAAATAGCTTATGAAAATCAATAACGTTAGCCATCCTAGTGGCTCTAAGAATAGGAGTTTCTTTGAAATCATACATATACTTTGTCATGTTGGTTTCACAGAGATCATGCCAAAAGAAAGAAAGGGTAAGCCTTACATACCTGTTCCACGTCCAACTAGCTACGCTTATTTGTCCAAACTTGCTAGTCTACATTCAAGAGAATTGACATAATCATTAGACTCATCAAGATATACTTGTCTTAGTATTCCAAATGAGTTCACTTATATTCTACTGAAATTTCGGCAGCATTTCCCCTGTAAATACACCATCCCCGAGAATCTAACTCGGCCAATTTATCAATCAACAATCCGAGAATTTAACTCACCCAAATTATCAACAACAATACCAACGATCATGCCAACAATATCAACAATCAACTCAAGACGCATTCTAACATTAACGACCCTTGTCACATAATTCAACGGCCTTTCATTTATATTCAATTCAATCACATATAATCAAGTCAATACCAATGATCTCATATTCAAGTGTTAGTCCGAAATCTTTCTAACATGATTCAAGAATACTTCAAACAATTCACATAATATTCCAACAAGCCAATCAACATATTACTTCACCCGAAACCTTCCAAATTCAACAAGAATAATAGCGACACATTTCCTTCTTTCAAGTTCATGAATATACCTACTACCCGAATCCTTCTCAACTCAACATGACCAACAACAACACATTCTTTCCTTCCAAACTCACGAACTATAATAATAGTCTATGCATTAACAACTTTATTCTCATAATGACAAGGAACTATACTAATATCAAATTAACTTCTTCAACACTCCCACAACAATTACAACTTCATTTCAAGCCATCAAATCTTCATTTTTGTTATGGAATCCACAACAACAACAATCAAAATACTAAATAAAATCAATTCATTTGTTCTTCACAACTCAACTATGTTCGGCCACAACATCAACACACACATGTACCATGAATTCTATCCATTTCTACATACTTCAACATACATAAGCATCTCTAACACATGTAAAAGAAGATTAAACACATACCTTTTTCACTCAACTTCTTGGCTTGGCTAAGGTTGTGAACTTGCACAAATAAATGGTTTTATTGCTCCAACAACCACTCCATATTAAAGACGACCTTCCAATTGCTTGTAATACTAGAATAAATAATTTTTTTGATCAACATTTCAAGGGGTGAATTTTTGGGGGCTATGGCCGAATTCCCTTTCTCTTCTTTCTTCTTCTTTTTTTTTCTCTCCAAGGTTCTAGAGTTTTGTGTGGAGAATATGACTAATATGTTATATATATGCATACATATAATTCATCCATGTGGGCCAAGCCCACCTCAACTTGGACGGCCACATGGCCAAGATGGACCATTCAAGAATTTTCTTGAATTGTTGGTGAAATTCCCATTTTGCCCCTAGCCTTTCACAATATTACCATGAACCCTCTTGTGAATTTCCCTTTTTACCCTTAGCCTTTCTCAATATTTCCATACCAATAATATTCATAAATAATATTCATAAACAACTTGTACATTAAAATAATTTTTGAAAATGGTCTTGCCCTTAACTTACCACGACTACCTCGAAATATCCGAACGTACAAAATACGGGCTATAACATTTATGCTTTGCCTGGACGCCAATGTCACGACCCAACCCCGTGGGCCGTGACTAGTGCCCGACTTGGGCACCCCCAACATGCTCGTTACCAAATTCAGCATACAAATGGCTTGTATATAAGTAAATACCAGACGAGGCTCCACACAGGTGCCTACAACCATATACCCTACAGAGAAGCCGGCAAGGCTTTCAGATCATACACAACGTATTAAGACATACATATATGCAACCGATAGGGTCGTCACGGCGGATGAGCCGCCCGAACCCAAATCACATGACACATCCAGACAAAACTATACATTACCCATGTCTATGTCTACAGACCTCTAATACAGAACGACAGAAACATATGGCGGGACAGGGCCCCGCCGTACCCTGAACGTCATAAACATGTACACCAAAAGAGTATATACCAAAACGTCGGCTCCGAAAGCAAGAGGAGCACTCCGAACCGCAGGATGGAGATCCTATACCGGTGGGTCACCAAAACAAGAATCTGTACCTGCGGGCATGAAACGCAGCCCCCCGAAAAGAGGGGGTCAGTACGAAATATGTACTGAGTATGTAAAGCATACAACACAGAAAGCAAAGTCACAACTGAAATACGATATATAGAAAGCGAGCACAATAGCCAGCATACTAAGGAGTCGTATCCGGCGTACAACAGGCAAAAGAAGTTCCGGAGAAATCAACACAGCAATCGGGAGGACAAAATGTTTGCTTTCTTTTGGAAAATATCTTTGTTTCACACACATAGAAGAATCAACACACAATTTTCTCGGCCATAAGTCCAGCGGTCACAATTACACATACCGCGGTCAAGTATCCAGCGGTTTTCTATCACAAGTTCGACATACCGCGGTCAAGGGTCCAGCGGTCTATGTCGGCATAATCACAAGTGCGGCAGATGCGGTCAAGGATCCAGCAGTCAATGCCACACGTCGGACATGACGCGGTCAAGCGTCCAGCAGTCAATGTCGGGCACGCCGCGGTCGAGGGTCCAGCGGCCAATATCACATATGCGCATATTCACATAACCGGCCCTGGACTCGGTAACACAGAAGATAACCAGACAAAATGCCAAATTATCACTTTCCAAACATAATCACACATGCCAGGATCATGCATCACACAGGACTCAGGTATACCAAAATCGTATATCGGAAAATAAAGAAAATAAGTAGTTTGTCCACAATCTCAGGGTAAGATTTTTAAAAACGCTTTAGATGTCAAAAACATTTTATAATGCTCATGAAGGTGGTCATAACACCTATCATATAGTGAACAGCATAATAACCAGGAGTTACCTGCGAACTCCGGACAAGAATACATTGGCTAAAGCCGTACATCACATGTCAGGGTTTGGATCCCCACAATTGGGTCAATAATCATTAAAATCCGTCTCGGGATAGATAAAATATCTCCCGTTTAGTAGTCGGAACAATAACCATGAGTTCCCTTGACTTACCATACGGGAATAAGACAAACAGAACAATAAGAGAGGCATCGGGGATAGCGGGCCCACCTCGGGCCAAGTCGAGGCGGCGGACGAGAATCACGCCCATTAGACTCTACGGAGTCATCCAGGAAAGTTTTAGAACGATCGGGTTACATTTGTAAAATTTTTGGAAGTCCAACCACTTTTCTAGTAAAATGCACCTTTTATAATTCAATTCTATTGAATGAATAGTAACGAAAACTAATCTCGGGTTACGATGAGCAGGATGGTCCCCGAGGCCGAAATCTCAACCTAGTAGACCTAGGGCATGCCAAAGAAGGAAAGGATAAGCTTTACATACCTTTTCCGCCCTTTATACGTCTCCAAAATCGAGCCTCAAGTTCGTCAAAAATCTACAAATGGTCAAGTTTGCCAAATGTCAAATTCAGGCCTTTCAATAGCCCAAGCTTGTTAAATACTTGCCTACCGAAATTTCGGCAGCATTTCCCCTATATATATGACATCCCCGAGACTTAGCTGGGCTCAATATATCAACTACAACAACAACAACCCATTCAACAATATACATAACTACCACAAATCGCACTAAAATGCAAAGATTTCTCTTTTCTTCATAAAGCAAAAACCTTCATTTCAACTCTAACCATTAAATTCCTTCACTCTCCTCACATATCCATGATTACAACAACCAAAATATTAATTCAAATCAGTCCATCAATTTCAATTAAAACAGCCCCTCACCCATAAATTTCAACAAAACAACAAACGAGTTTATAATGCTGTTTTCTCCGTTCTAATTCGTTAAAACTCTAAATAAACACTTTAATAACATAAAAGGAATTTTATAAATACCTTATCAGAAGCTCCACCACCAAAATTGCATCCCCGAAGACCAATATTTATCTCAAATTGAAGGCAACGCAACGTACAACGTTTTTCTCTTCATGATCTTCGGGATTCGGAGCTCGGATTTTGATCAAAATGGCTTCCTTAGCCTAGGAGCTCTCTCTCTCTCTCTCTCTCTAATTTTTTTGGAGGATCTTAGCTGAAAATATCATCCCTAAAGTGAATTTGCTATATATATTAACGTTAATGGGCCTCATGGGCCGAAATATTAGTGTTTGGGTCGGGTCCAAACTTGCTGCCCTGCCAGCCCAAATTGCATCGTCCATATTTCAGTATCCAATTATCATTTTGACGAGAGGTTTGTTGCGTTGGAAACTAGACTCGATGAACTTAATTTTAGGATTTTGAAACACCTTAAAACGCCTCATATACTAGGAGATATGCCTCCAACAATATGGGCTAAAAATGTGGTCCGAGATTTTTCTGAAGTTGTTCGGATTCATTTCGTTCAGATTCGTTTAACTTCTAATCCTCTTCCGACCCTCGTGTAACCTCTTATACATACATATACATACTCATATACACACATAACAATCCATACACATCTCGAAGGGTCCGGATAATCACAATAACCTTAAACGTAACTGGAGAACTTACGAAGCTTCGACGAAACTCCAATCGCAAAAATATATTCATATCTTTTATCCATCTTCTATATCATTACTAATAATCTCAAATACTTTAAAAGGGCACTCACATTACCTCATATACGCTCATAACGCGATTTCAAATCCTTTAGGTTACGATGTCACCTCGGGATACTTAAGGCAACCATATATATAACGATATTCTTACTAACTCGATTAACTTTCCTTGAACTTTCTTAACTCATTCTTTCTTGTCTGAATTAAAATAGCACAGAATCTTACGGGGTGTAACATCCTCCCCCCCTTAGGAACATTCGTCCCCGAATGTCAAATTAGTCCTACATAATTATACTGCTTCTGGTGATCTTATAACGATTCACTTGTAACTTGAACTCATCTATCATGCTGTTCCTTTCTTTACTTAGCCTAATGCCATTCTCCACCTGACATCTGTTAATATTGATCTTCCAAATATAGTAGACACGATTTAGCTACCTCCGTAATCGACTGCAACTTACCATATCCATCTATACTTGAAGCTTAAGTCGAGTTCTTCTTGCTCGTTCTCTTTAAATTCACTGTCTTCTAGTAACTAGCTCTTTCTGACCATCTCACTTAAACCATTTCGCAATTTCCCTTCATCCCACTTATAACACTTCAAGCATATTATCTCATGTCGTTTCTCTATTTTTGACTCAACTCTTCTATCGCCCCTCTGAATCCTCAATGTCCATTCCCTAGGGTACGTTTATGGTCACCTCATATAGTTCTACTGGGTTGAAGATCACTTTACCTTTACTAACACCCGGAAGAAGAAAATCACATAATATGATAGAGTACAGATCTATCCACACGCATATTTCTCAAGAAAGGATTAATAATATACCTGGGTCGGCACCTGGTGCCATCTCTGGATCATGTCGGCTGGTCAGCGCATATAGGCGGTTCGATGGACCGCCGGAACTGGAGGCTCCGCCGCGACCTCTGCCACGACCTGCTGGTGCCGGTGTGCCCCGTCCCATCGGGCGCATGGCTACGGAAGGGGAAGACGAACCAGCGACTGATCCAGTAGGCTGTGCTGCTCCCCCAGTACGGTCCCCGAGTGGGCAGTCTCTCATATAGTGGCCCTGCTGGCCACAGGTAAAGCAAGCACCCATGGCACGACGGCACTCCCCCTCCCGGTGGTGTCTCCTACAGAGAAGGCAACGGGGAAAAGGTGGCCTCCACTGGCTGGAATCTCTGTCCCTCTGAAAGTCTGAAGCCCTAGAGCTCTGGCCTGCC
Source organism: Lycium barbarum (assembly GCF_019175385.1). NCBI lineage: Eukaryota > Viridiplantae > Streptophyta > Magnoliopsida > Solanales > Solanaceae > Lycium > Lycium barbarum. The sequence continues at coordinate 56,253,405 of NC_083345.1, read as the reverse complement.
CTCGAATACTCTGCACCATCCGATTCCCAGCCGGAGAACTGTGGGGGGGTGCTCTGTGCCAGCTGGGGAGGATATCCACTCTGCTGCTGCTGAGGCTGCCTGCCTCGCGATCCCCCAGAATATCTCGCGGATCTGGATCTCTTTGGCGGACCCCTGTCATAATCCCTGTCAGGCTGGCGCCCTCGGCGTCGGTCCTCCATACTCTGGGCGTGGGCCTGTATACGGGCAATGTCCATCCCTGTCTGGGCCGCCATCACCGTACAGCTATCAACCAAATAATCATCCAACCCCATCACGTACCGGTGCATCCGGTCAGTCATATCAGCAACATAGGTGGACGGATATCTGGCCAGCGAATCAAACTCCAGACTGTACTCCCTGACACTCCTGCCCCTTTGCCTCAATAGCAGGAACCTGTCTACTCTGGCCCGCCTCATCTCCGGAGGTAGAAAATAGGCCAGGAAGGCCTCTGTGAACTCTCCCCATACCGCTGGAGGGGCATCCTCACCTCTGGATAACATCCAAGACTCATACCAATTGGCTGCTACATCGTGCAACCGGTAGGACGCCAACTCAACCGACTCTGTCTCGGAGGCACTAATCAATCGCAGGGCACGCTGCATTTGTCGGACGAACTCCTGAGGGTCCTCTGCGGGCTTTAACCCGGAAAACTCTGGTGGGCGACAAAGCAGAAAATCACGAGCCCTTTTACTATTGCGTCCGTCTACACGATCATCTCGTGCTCCCTGTCTCTAAACCTGTCCCGCCACCAACTGAGTCAATAACTGGATTGCCTCTCTCAGGGTCCCATCATCTGCCCGTGGCTGGGGGGCTGGGGGTACAGGTACTGGTGCCGCGGGAGCTGGCGGTGGGGCCGCCCCCGGTACTGCAGCTGTGGCTGCTCCAGACCCCTCCGGTACTGGTGACGTAGCAGAACTGGCCATTGAAGGCTCAACATCTGGCTCGGTCTGGGCACGATCCCTAGTAGTCACCCGAGCTCGGCTGGTCTCACCTGCTGCTGTAGATTTGCCCTTTTGGGCGTCTGTGGCCTTCCTCGGAGGCATCGCTGAAAATATAACAATTCGTCAGGGAAGAACACTCCTGATAACACAGCTCTATCGCACGATCTAGGATCAGAAGAAAGGATAACACCCTAAATGCCCTGTAGCCTCCTGTTTATAGATGTGGTGCACAACACACCGATAAACAAGACTCTACTAGACACGGTCTGTAGACAACCCGAGGACGGAACTGCTCTGATACCACTTCTGTCACGACCCAACCCCGTGGGCCGTGACTAGTGCCCGACTTGGGCACCCCCAACATGCTCGTTACCAAATTCAGCATACAAATGGCCTGTATATAAGTAAATACCAGACGAGGCTCCACACGGGTGCCTACAACCATATACCCTACAGAGAAGCCGGCAAGGCTTTCAGATCATACACAACGTATTAAGACATACATATATGCAACCGATAGGGTCGTCACGACGGATGAGCCACCCGAACCCAAATCACATGACACATCCAGACAAAACTATACATTACCCACGTCTATGTCTACAGACCTCTAATACAGAATGACAGAAACATATGGCGGGACAGGGCCCCGCCGTACCCTGAACGACATAAACATGTACACCAAAAGAGTATATACCAAAACGTCGGCTCCGAAAGTAAGAGGAGCACTCCGAACCGCAGGATGGAGATCCTATACCGGTGGGTCACCAAAACAAGAATCTGTACCTGCGGGCATGAAACGCAGCCCCCCGAAAAGATGGGGTCAGTACGAAATATGTACTGAGTATGTAAAGCATACAACACAGAAAGCAAAGTCACAACTGAAATACCATATATAGAAAGCGAGCACAATAGCCAGCATACTAAGGAGTCGTATCCGGCGTACAACAGGCAAAAGAAGTTCCAGAGAAATCAACACGGCAATCGGGATGACAAAATGTTTGCTTTCTTTTGGAAAACATCTTTGTTTCACACACATAGAAGAATCAATGCACAATTTCCGCGGCCATAAGTCCAGCGGTCACAATCACACATACCGCGGTCAAGTATCCAGCGGTTTTCTATCACAAGTTCGATATACCGCGGTCAAGGGTCCAGCGGTCTATGTCGGCATAATCACAAGTGCGGCAGACGCTGTCAAGGGTCCAGCAGTCAATGCCACACGTCCAGCATGACGCGGTCAATTTCCCAGCAGTCAATGTCGGGCACGCCGCGGTCGAGGGTCCAGCGGCCAATATCACATATGCGCATATTCACATAACCGGCCCGGGACTCGGTAACACAGAAGATAACCAGACATAATGCCAAATTATCACTTTCCAAACATAATCACACATGCCAGGATCATGCATCACATAGGACTCAGGTATACCAAAATCGTATATCGGAAAATAAAGAAAATAAGTAGTTTGTCCAGAATCTCAGGGTAAGATTTTTAAAAACGCTTTAGATGTCAAAAACATTTTATAATGCTCATGAAGGTGGTCATAACACCTATCATATAGTGAACAGCATAATAACCAGGAGTTACCTGCGAACTCCGGACAAGAGTACATTGGCTAAAGCCGTACATCACATGTCAGGGTTTCAGTCCCCACAATTGGGTCAATAATCATTAAAATCCGTCTCGGGATAGATAAAATATCTCCCGTTTAGTAGTCCGAACAATAACCATGAGTTCCCTTGACTTACCGTACGGGAATAAGACAAACAGAACAATAAGAGAGGCATCGGGGATAGCGGGCCCACCTCGGGCCAAGTCGAGGCGGCGGACGAGAATCACGCCCATTAGACTCTACGGAGTCATCCAGGAAAGTTTTAGAACGATCGGGTTACATTTGTAAAAGTTTTGGAAGTCCAACCACTTTTCTAGTAAAATGCACCTTTTATAATTCAATTCTATTGAATGAATAGTAACGAAAACTAATCTCGGGTTACGATGAGCAGGATGGTCCCCGAGGCCGAAATCTCAACCTAGTAGACCTAGGGCATGCCAAAGAAGGAAAGGATAAGCTTTACATACCTTTTCCGCCCTTTATACGTCTCCAAAATCGAGCCTCAAGTTCGTCAAAAATCTACAAATGGTCAAGTTTGCCAAATGTCAAATTCAAGCCTTTCAATAGCCCAAGCTTGTTACATACTTGCCTACCGAAATTTCGGCAGCATTTCCCCTATATATATGACATCCCCGAGACTTAGCTCGGCTCAATATGTCAACAACAACAACAACAACCCATTCAACAATATACATAACTACCACAAATCGCACTAAAATGCAAAGATTCCTCTTTTCTTCATAAAGCAAAAACCTTCATTTCAACTCTAACCATTAAATTCCTTCACTCTCCTCACATATCCATGATTACAACAACCAAAATATTAATTCAAATCAGTCCATCAATTTCAATTAAAACAGCCCCTCACCCATAAATTTCAACAAAACAACAAACGAGTTTATAATGCTGTTTTCTCCGTTCTAATTCGTTAAAACTCTAAATAAACACTGTAATAACATAAAAGGAATTTTATAAATACCTTATCAGAAGCTCCACCACAAAAATTTCATCCCCCTAGACCAATATTTATCTCAAATTGAAGGCAACGCAACGTACAACGTTTTTCTCTTCATGAGCTTCGGGATTCGGAGCTCGGATTTTGATCAAAATGGCTTCCTTAGCCTAGGAGCTCTCTCTCTCTCTCTCTCTCTCTCTCTCTCTAATTTTTTTGGAGGATCTTAGCTGAAAATGATCAGACCTCAAGTGAATTTGCTATATATATTAACGTTAATGGGCCTCATGGGCCGAAACATTAGTGTTTGGGTCGGGTCCAAACTTGCTGCCCTGCCAGCCCAAATTGCATCGTCCATATTTCCTTATCCAATTATCGTTTTAACGAGAGGTTTGTTGCGTTGGAAACTAGACTCGATGAACGTAATTTTAGGCTTTTGAAACACCTTAAAACGCCTCATATACTAGGAGATATGCCTCTAACAATATGGGCTAAAAATCTGGTCCGAGATTTTTCTGAAGTTTTTCGGATTCATTTCGTTCAGATTCATTTAACTTCTAATCCTCTTCCGACCCTCGTGTAACCTCTTATACATACATATACATACTCATATACACACATAACAATCCATACATATCTCGAAGGGTCCGGAGAATCACAATAACCTTAAACGTAACTGGACAACTTACGAAGCTTCGACGAAACTCCAATCGCAAAAATATATTCATATGTTTTATCCATCTTCTATATCATTACTAATAATCTCAAATAATTTAAAAGGGCACTCACATTACCTCATATACGCTCATAACGCGATTTCAAATCCTTTAGGTTACGATGTCACCTCGGGATACTTAAGGCAACCATATATATAACGATATTCTTACTAACTCGATTAACTTTCCTTGAACTTTCTTAACTCATTCTTTCTTGTCTTAATTAAAATAGCACAGACTCTTACGGGGTGTAACAGCCAAGACTTGAGTCTTCTCCTGACGTGGTCACAGGTATATTATCGGTATTCTCTCATGATGTATATGCTTTGATTGATCCGGGCTCCACATTATCATATGTTACTCCATATATTGTGGGTCGATTTATAGTCGAGCCGGAGTCGATCAACCCTTTTGAGGTGTCTACACCCGTGGGTGAATCGGTAATACCTAGCTGAGTATATAGAGATTGTGTAGTTGTGATACGTGACCGTCGTACTATAATTGACTTGCATGAACTAAAGATGGTGGATTTTGATGTCATTATGGGCATGGATTGGTTGGCCTCTTGCTATGCCAATGTTGATTGTAGAATGAAAATGGTTCGTTTCCAATTTCCGGGAGAACTAGTCTTAGAATGGAAAGGGAATACGGCGTCACCGAAGGGTATGTTTATTTCCTACCTAAAGGTAAGGAAAATGATCACAAAAGGTTTTATTTATCATCTAGTGCGAGTTCAAGATGTAGAAGCTGAGTCGCCGACTCTTCAGTCAGTTCCAGTGGTGAGTGAATTTCCGGATGTGTTCCTGGAAGAGCTTCCAGGCCTTCCTCCCGAGAGGGAGATTGATTTTGCTATTGATGTGTTGCCAGACACTAAGCCTATATCTATTCCTCCATATAGAATGGCACCTGCAGAATTGAAAGAGTTGAAGGAGCAATTGAAAGACTTGCTTGATAAAGGCTTTATTAGGCCTAGTTTCTCCCCGTGGGGAGCACCCGTATTGTTTGTCCGAAAGAAAGATAGCTCCTTGAGAATGTGCATCGATTATCGCCAATTGAATAAGGTAACGATTTAGAACAAATATCCTCTTCCGAGGATCGATGATTTATTTGATCAATTGCAAGGTGCCAAATGGTTTTCAAAGATCGATTTGAGGTCCGGTAATCACCAAGTGAGGGTTAAGGAGAAAGATATCCCTAAGACAGCCTTCAGAACAAGATATGGCCATTTTGAGTTCCGCGTAATGTCATTTGGGCTAACTAATGCGCCGGCAGTGTTTATGGATTTGATGAACAATATGTTCAGGCCCTTTTTAGATTTGTTCGTGATTGTATTCATCGACGATATCTTGGTGTATTATAGATCCGAGGTAGAACATGCCGATCATTTGCGTATTGTCCTTGGAGTTCTTCGAACTCGAGAGTTGTTTGCAAATTTTTCCAAATGCGAGTTCTGGTTGAACTCAGTGGCATTCCTAGGGCATATTGTTGCAGCCGATGGTATTCGAGTGGATAGCCAAAAGATTGAGGCTGTGAAGACTTGGCCATGGCCCACAACTCCTACGGAGGTACGTAGCTTTCTGGGCTTAGAAGGTTATTATAGGAGATTCGTTGAGGGTTTTTCTTCTATTTCTGCACCACTTACAAGATTGACCCAGAAATCGGCAAAGTTTCAGTGGACAGATGCTTGCGAACGTAGTTTCCAAGAGTTGAAAGATAGGTTGACTTCTGCACCAGTCTTGACACTTCCAGAGGGATTGGAAGGATATGTTGTTTATTGTGATGCTTCAAGTGTTGGGCTAGGCTGTGTATTGATGCAGCACGGTAAAGTGGTTGCATATGCTTCAAGACAACTGCGGAAACATGAGCAGAATTATCCGACCCACGATCTAGAATTGGACGCAGTAGTTCATGCTTTAAAGATATGGAGACATTATTTATATAGTGTCCATGTGGATATTTATACTGATCATAAGTGCCTTCAGTATATTTTCAGGCAGAAAAAGTTGAATTTGCAGCAACGACGATGGTTAGAGTTGCTAAAAGATTATGATGTTGATATCTTGTATCACCCCGGAAAGGCGAATGTTGTAGCTCATGCTCTTAGCCGCAGATCTATGGGAAGTTTATGTGAAGTGCAACAAGAAAAGAGAGATATGACTCATGAGCTCCAGCAGTTAGCTAGCCTAGCTGGTCGAGTGATGGACTCGGGTAGCAGGGGAACTACAATTCAGAATTCAGCAGTCTCGTCGCTAGTGGCAGAAGTGAAAGAGCGACAATATGAGGATTCCATGCTAATGCATTACAGAGATACGCTCCATCAAAAAGAGGGGTCACCATTTGATATTTCAGGAGACGGAGTTCTTCGATGTCGAGGCAGGCTATGTGTTCCCGATGTGGCAGGTCTACGCCACCAGATTTTGAGAGAAGCTCACTGTTCCCGTTATTCTGTTCACCCCAGAGCGACGAAAATGTATCATGATCTCAATTCTATATATTGGTGGAATGGGATGAAGAAAGATGTAGCAGAATTCGTGGCTCAATGTCCTAATTGCCAACAAGTGAAAATCGAGCACCAAAAGTCGGGCGGATTATTGCAAGCTATAGAAATCCCAACTTGGAAGTGGGAAGTGATTAACATGGATTTCATTACAGGCTTATCCCGTTCTCGACGTAAGTATGATTCTATATGGGTGATCGTAGATAGGCTCACAAAGTCGGCTCATTTCTTACCAGTCAGAGCGACGTATGTGGCGGAAGATTACGCAAGGATTTATGTTAAAGAGATAGTGCGACTTCATGGTGTTCCAGTATCTATTATCTCCGATAGAGGGACTCGGTTTACCGCTAAATTTTGGGAATCTTTCCAAGGGGGTTTAGGGACCCGAGTTAGCCTTAGCACGGCATTTCATCCGCAGACCGATGGGCAAGCCGAACGCACCATTCAGACTCTTGAGGATATGCTACAGGCATGCATGATAGATTTTGGAGGAAACTGGGATGACCATTTGCCACTCATTGAGTTTGCTTACAATAACAGTTATCATTCTAGTATTCAAATGGCACCGTACGAAGCTTTATATGGGCTAAATTGTAGATCCCCGATTGGGTGGTTTGAAACGGGAGAGACTAAATTGATAGGGCCAGACTTGGTCCAGCACGCCATAGAGAAAGTCAAGCTCATACAAGATCGATTGTTAGCGGCTCAAAGTCGTCAGAAGTCCTATGCGGATAATCGTCGAAGAAACTTAGAGTTCCAAATTAAAGATTGGGTATTCTTGAAAGTGTCTCCTATGAAGGGTGTAATGAGATTTGGCAAAAAAGGGAAGCTTAGTCCCCGGTTTATTGGGCCTTATGAAATTGTGCGCAAGATAGGCAAGGTGGCCTATGAGTTAGATCTACCTCCCGATTTGGAGTCAGTCCATCCAGTTTTCCACGTCTTGATGTTTCGGAAATGTATTAGAGATCCTACTAGGATCGTCCCAGTAAATGATGTGCAAGTGACAGAGAAATTGACTTATGAAGAGATACCCATTGCCATACTAGACAGGCAAGTACGGAGGCTTAGAAACAAAGAGGTGGCCTCAGTTAAGGTTCTATGGAGAAGCAGTAAACGAGAGGAAATGACGTGGGAAGCGGAAGAAAGTATGCGATCCAGATACCCACAATTATTTCAGCCCTTGGAAGAGATCCAAGATGAGCCGTCAAGATCATAAGGCATGTATGTTTTGTTTTTTATGCTTTTGGGTCATGTGTGGCCAAATTTTGTTGCTATTATGTTGTTTCCCTGTGAGGCCTTGTTATTATGGGATGCTGTGACAGGTTGGTAGTGCCATATTATAGGGAAAACTCTGGCGAAATTTTTATAGAATTCCCGAAGGCTTTAACATTCGAGGACGAATGTTCTTAAGGGGGGAAGAATGTTACACCTCGAAAAATCTTCCGTTGGTACGCAAGTGAATGACCTAGTGATGAGTACGAGTGTATGACGTTCTATGAGTAAGAAATGACGTTCGACGACCTTAGGAGAGATTTCAAAGACATCCGATGCAAGACGAGAAAGTTGGCTAAGATAAGGCAAGGTATGAGATGAGCAAGGTAGGAAAATGGATGTGGATGATTAGAAGGAAGAGTCAAGAAATGTGAAAAAGTTGCAGGTTTGCAATCTGGCCAGTCGGTCGTAAAGTAAAATACGGACCGTAAAATGGTATACGGTCTGTAAACTGGCCTGTCGTATTTTGGCATTCGAGACTTCAACTTTCTGCTAGATGATCAATGGTTAAATACGACCTGGAGTACGGACCGTAAAGTGATTCACGGCCCGTAAACCATGGTCGTAAATCACCATGTTGCAGCCTGAGTTTCTGATTCTGTTATGGTTAAACACGACCACGAAGGACGGTCCGTAAACTGGAATACGGGCCGTAAACCAAGTTTACGACCACTGTACACTTCAATTCAGATTTTTAAGTCATTAAGGGGACCAAGACTTATTTCATTTCACTTCTACATCACACCCCTTCTCTCTAAAACATCTCTCTACAGTTATTATACAAGTTTTCAAGGATTATTAGTCATCAACAACATTAATCAAGTGAATCAAGTATAAGAAAAACCCATTAAAGATCATCCAAGTCAAGAAATCCAAATTGAGGAAAACTAGGGTTTTTGCTCAAGTGGAGTATTATCAACTAAGGCTCGTTCCTACAACATCTAAGGTAAGATTCATGATATTTATACGTTGTTTAAGATATTGGAGAGTTGAAATACATGGATCGTTGAAAAATATAGCAAAATGGGTCATGAATGATGAATAGTGACGTTTTGAGAAATAGTTTGAATTGATTCATGATTGTTGTTGTGTTGTGACATGAATGGGTTATAAATGACGTTGAAAGACCATGAAATAGACATTGTATGTGAATGGACGAAATCATGTGTTATAGCCATAGATATGGGCAAATGAAAGTAAATTGAGAAATGTGGATAATGTGAACGACTAATGGCCATTGTTATGATATTGTGAATGTATTGCTGACGTTTGGGAGTTGAATCACGATATGGACAAACATTGTATGAATAAAGGAGATTTTGTCCGATTTTCTCTAGCTTTAGCCATGTGTGCTAGTTATCGATTCTAATGATAGCATGACCTTAATGAAGGTAGAAACGTGAGCATCAGAGGAGTACGTGCAAGTGTAGAATAGTTCAACGAAAAGGTATGTAAGGCCAACCCTTCTTTCATAAGGCATGGTTCTTTGGCTAATCATTTATCCTTCTATGAGCTCATGATGTGCTCCATATGATTCTATTCTCAAAAGCTACTGAGCCTGCGATCCTTGATGTGTACTACGTACCTCACACGACGAGTAAGCCTATAATGCAGACGTAACGATAATAATGATGACAGAAATGATGATGATAATAATAATGATGCTAAAGGTGCCTATGGGCTATTATACTTATGTGTGCCTATGAAGGGCTATAACGAAACCTCGAGCTTATAACGCCAGGTAGAATATATGTATATGTATGTATATGATTACGTAACGCGCGCGTACATCTGCAGATGGTACGGATAAACCTGAAGCCTTGGTAGGGCCAGGTAGATATAACCTTGAGCCTTGGTTGGCCAAGTATGTATGAAACACCGAACCTTCATGGTCGGGCATGCTATGTAAATCAGTATATATGTGTATATGCTATGTATATGATAGCATTAAGAGTACGAATATGTTATGTATATGAGATGTAAATGATTATGAGGGTAATTAAATACCGATATGGATGTATGTATGTGGATACGCAATAGAAACGGAATGTCTCTATGGAAAGCAAGTAAGTGCCATGATGATGATATTATTGTCTCCCCTCCTATGCAACTTCACATGTTGTTCAATATGCTTCTATATCGATGTTGATCATGCTTTACATACTCAGTACATTCTTCGTACTGACGTCCTTTTGTTTGGGGACGCTGCGTCATGCCCGCAGGTGCACAAGGAGACAGACTTGTTCCATAGCCGCTTATTCAGAGATTACATAGCAGAGCTCCATTTCCTTCGGAGCCATAGCTTTTGGGTACTTATTCTATTGTGTATATAATTATGGGCATAGCGGGGTCCTGTCACGCTCATGTGATATGTAATACTCTTCATAGAGGCTCGTAGTCACGTGTATATAGTTAGATATGTCTGGCCTTGTTGGCCCGTGTTTTGTATATTATTTTGTCGGCCACGTCGGCCCATGTAAATTTGATATGGAATAGATGCCTATGATGTTATATAGGAAATGTTGTAGCCCAAATGGGACTAGTATGATGGATGACTACAATGCATGATTTGATTTACGGCTCACCTAGACGTTATGTGAAAGTAGGTTAAAGAGGTGCCCAGGCGGGGCAGCGCTGGGTGTTCGTCGCGTCCCTAGTCGGGTCGTGACACATAAGACATTTATACATACATTTAGAAATCCTTAAGGAGTAGTCATTATCCGTGAATAAAATTGAGAAGCCAAGAAATAGCTCAACATTCTTATGTCGTCACTGAAATCATAACTTGGAACCCTTAAACATGAAATCATTCTCATCATAGTCATCTTAGAAATATTCTCACCCTTGACATCATCTTCGTCATTGTAATACATAGCCATCGCTGTTGTCATAAAAGCTTACGGAGTCATAAACCTCTGGTTTAGGAAATACGAACATTTTGGAAAACATTCATAAATTATTAGGAAAGGGGTTATGCCTTGGAATCATGAACGTCTAACTTTTAGAAATAAGGAGGCTATGAAAACATTCATGGAATTATATTCATAGGAATCATGCCTTTGAAAGAAAGGGACGAGCCTTAACATACCTTTGAGGTTTACTACTAGTATCGCTTGTTCGTTCCCCTTCAATGCACTCGTGTATACCTTCAAGAGAATTCATGTCGTCATTAGCTAAACAATTATAAGAACGAACTACTAGTTCTAGGGAAAATTGGGCAGAATTTCCTTTGTTTCTACTACGTTTCCCATATTCTATTTCAACTCCCAAACATTCGCAACAATAATCACATTATAGAGACCAACAACCACCATTTATATACATTTGGAAATATCCACCAATTCCCTCCAATTTCTCCACATTTAATGGCTTTGGGTTCGCTATCGTATTTTCCCATGTATCACACTTATCTCATGGTCTACATGTCATTTACAACGTATTCATACTCACAACACACTAACGGTCATGATTTAATTCGACTACCATTCAATCATGACACTATTCACTCTTGAATGACCCATTTGATATGCTTTTCTACAATTCGGGTATCTTAACCTTCCAATACCTTAAACAACATGAAATGGTCATGAAACTTACCTTGGATGATGGTGGAACAAGCTTAGAGTTGAATCCTTCCTTTTTCACCAAAACCCTTCTTCACCTTCCTTGGGATTTTCTTGAATTAGATGAGCTCTAGATAGGTTACATCCACTTAGTTGCATGAATTTTGTGTTGTTGATAATGGTTTCCCCTTGATTTTTCCTTATGGATGAATATTGGAGCATTCTAGAGGTTTCTTGGAGTGGAGAGATGAAAATGAAATGAATTGAAAATGAAGGAAAGGTCCCTTATATTTATCTTAAAATCTGGCCAACCACCATTATACGGACCCACATACTGTCCGTACTATTTATACGGACCGTAGATGTGGCCGTAGATCTGGTCCAGTGGCTGATGGTCTCCTTGGCCAATTATACGGTCCCATATATGGCTGGTATAAATTATACGGTCCGTAGATTGGGCCGTATAATGTCCAGTGATTCCGTTTTCGTTCTCGTCGACTCGTTTGATCACCAATCCTTATGGAACCTTCTTGGCACTTGTTTAACACTTCAATACTAACCTAAGGGACGTTATCACATGTATCTAGGACATCATTATTCCATCACCGAATAGTTGCTCGTCATTCTTATCCGATACGCAACTTACAATTCGTTTTCCTTAACAACTTCCTTCCCTTATCTCGGATGTCTTTGAGAATCTTAATTAGGGCCACTTACCTCCTTTCTAGCTCGTTCAAAACATCGCATACGTTATGCCCTTCGCTCACCTATTCACTGTACATGTACGGGGAATTTTCCAACGTCTAACATCCTTCCCCCCTTTAAAACATTCTTCCTTGAATGTTAAAATACTCGGGAATTCTAGAAAAATTTCGCCAGAGTTTTCCCTGTAACATGACACTACCAACCTTAAGGCCTTGGCGTATCATCATGAACCTCTCCTGGATATTCGAATAGGTGCGGGCATTTGGCTTCCATATTCTCTTCTACTTCTCAAATCGTTTCTTCCCGGTTATTGTTTTACCACCAAACTTTGACTTAAGCTCCCTCCTTATTTCAAAGTCCCCGCACTTACTTATTCAATGTGGCAATTGGTGCCTTTCCATAAATCAACTTCCCTGTAATTTGGGCATCATTGTTTTTATTGACATGATCCTAGTGGGGGTTCTAACATATTTATAAGCTATCTTGCCTATTGCATACGATCTTATAGGATCCAATGCATCAGGGACTAAACTCCCCCATCATTCAGTGATTCTATCGTTCTCGCAAGTTGTCATATCCCAGAGCTACTGTAACAAGCGTATCACATGCACTTATGTCATATTCCGAGTAATTGTCCTATTTGCCCATGTCCATACTCGCATTCATAATCATACTCGCCTACATATCGTATCCATGGTCATGTTCGTATAGATATCAATATCATTCACAACGACTTTCCCGCCAATGTCTTTGCCTCGGGAACGGGGTAACCCCACCATAAAATCAATGTTAATCTCATGAATTATTCTGTGTCTCAGGCCTGCATGCCTTCCTCTTGTGACTACCATCACCCACTATATTTACAACATTATCCGGCGTTATATCTTCATTTGGGCTAGAAGAGTATTCAATTTCGGAAGCAATTAAATCAAATACGAGGACAGAGAAATGAGAGTTTCCACTATACTTGAAAAGTAAAAAGGTACTCACAACCAATTGAATAGTACTCCCTAAACCGATTCCAACTCTTCTTCAACCATGTCACGCAATCAGAGTTTTGAGATTTTACTCCCTATTTGCACCACTTGGGACTTCAAGGGACACTACGTCTCACAGATCGGCCCCATACTTCACTAGAAATTCATCTAGGATTTGTAACTTGGAGGAATGAGGAGATAATATAATCATAAAGAACTATGGGTCCACCTCTACCAGTCACCAGTGTTTTACCATCCTTGCCGACTCACAGCTCTTCTTCTTCTTCTTCTCGATTTTGGATGTCACCTTACTCAACTACCTATAGTCAACACACATCCGTCTGGTTCATCATTTTAATCTCCACACTGGTATCATCCCTATTCGCTCCCCCCCTTTAAGGGTTTTACTCGTACCTTTAAATCTTGAATTCATTTACCCCTCACTACACTACATCTTATTCATATCGTTCCTGTCACGACCCAGCCCCGTGGGCCGCGACTGGTGCCCTATTTGGACACCCAAACGGACTTACGTACCAGATCGACATATCAAAAGTTTATTCAAACTTAACGTACGTTAATTTAAGCAGATACTGAAAGCAAATATCGTCTTAAGCGGTCGCCCGTACAGAAACATCATATCAAATCTGGTTCGCTGGCGGAATACACATCGCCCAGATATACACACATATACTAACAAAGGGGCCATTTTGGCCACAATAGCAAACGGGACCGCATTAAGACGCATATCATAATCACAACGAACAAACATGACCCATGGCCCACATATATGACTACACGCCTCTACAAATCATGACATAACATATGACGGGACAGGGCCCCACCGTACCCAAATAGTCATATATACAAAATATGTATAACAGAAGATATGTACCAAAAATATGAGCTCCGGATCAAAAGGAGTAATCCAAGTGGCAGAATATGTATCCTATACTGGAGGATCACCAAAACGAACGTTCGTACCTGCGGGCATGAAACGCAGACCCCAACGAAAGGGGGTCAGTACGAAATATGTACTGAGTATGCAAAGCATGAAATACAGAAATCCGAATCATAACCGAAGTGAGGAGTACAGAATGTGGATACAAAATTAGTATATCAAAACCTGTGCTGAAAATATATATATATATATATATATATATATATATATATATATATATATATATATATATATATATATATATATATATATATATATGTCATGCAAATAAAAAAATTCATGCATAGGGCTCAGGAACGTGGCCGCCACTGCGACGCTGGTGCCATAACACATCATACTCCAGAAGGTTTCACATCTCCGTACAATCCCCGAACATATCGTATCATCATAACATATCACAACACCAGAACATATCATATGCCATATCACATCATAACGCCGTATGTAAGCGGTACCCGGCCCTATGGCGAGGTCTCGGGAACCGTAACACATCATACTGCCGAATATACCATAGTGCGCACGATCATAGAACCGGCGAACGATATCATAGTAGTAGGCACGAGCGGAGTAGTGCGGAAACCATATGCATATAAATAAATAAGCTTCAAAACTTGATGAACAAATATTTTTACGACATCCGATGGCTCAGAAATCAGTTTCGGGTTTATCGGAGTTAATATAGGAAAGTTAAGAACTTTTGAAGTACAGAACTTTCTAAAAGCATTTTAGAGGCTCTTTTTGGAAATTCAAGTAACATTTGTATTAGGGGAACTTTCAACCATTACTAAGGAGCAAATCAGATGGAGCCTTTAAGATCATATGTACGTATCAAAATATATGTATCCAAATCTTTAGGCATTTCAAATATTTTTCGGACATTGTTCGGAAACATATCAACTAGAATCTTCAAACATCATAAATGCGTATCGAACCATATGGGATAGCTTACGGAGGTCAAAGATGTTAGCCATCCTAGTGACATCTAAGAGTAGGATTTTTTTTATAAGCATACATATACATTTTTGTTTATTCCAAAAAGGATCATGCCAAAAAGAAGGAACGGTAGGCTTTACATACCTCGATCGCTCGCTAACAAATCTCGATCACTCGCTAAACAGATCCCGACACAAGTCTCGGGCTCTCCAATATCCACAATAATATTATCAATTACCAAATATCAGCTATAAGTACTTAGAAATTCAATTCTAATTGGTACTTGTCCACAGAAATTTCGGCAGCATCTCCCCTGTAAATTCAACATCCCCGAGAATTAAACTCGGCCAAATTCATCAACAACCATACCAACAACCACACCAATAACATCAATAATCAATTCAAAATACATTCTAACATTAGTAACCTTCCTTTCAACATAATTCATCAACATTCAATTCAACTACGAATTTTCAAGTCGATATCGACACTTACATATTCACTACCAATTCAAGATCATTCAGGTGCAATTCAAAAGCATTTCATACCATTCTACAAAATATACAAAAAATCCCACCAAAACTATAATTCACCCGAAACCTCCAACCTTCGACACAACATTCACAACACATTTTTCATCTTCCAATTTCATCAACAACAACTACAATTTGCACCTTAACAATTTCCATTTCCATAATTACATAAATCTATAATAAAATCACAAAATTTCCTACAACAACTTAACAACCAATTTTCATGCCAACTTGAACTAGTATTCTTCCATTTGCATCACAAGGCCACCAGAACACAATTAACATAATAAATAAAATTTTGTTCATCCCTTTCCATCCACAACAATATTCGGCCACACACACACACATACCCATAACCCACAATTTTCATACTCTACATTCATTTCTACATACTACAACATATATATAAAATTCTTCCAAGATAAAAAGAGTAGAATCTTTACCTTTTTCAAGAATTTCCACTTTCCAACAAAGTGATTTTCTTGCCTCAAAAATTATATCACGTTGAAGAGGGTCTTCAGCTTAGTAGGAATACAAGAAAATTATAATTTTTGAACTCAAGATTGATGGGCTAAAAATTTTCTTTTCTTTTCTTGTAGTGGCCGAACCCCTCTCTTGTTCTTGCTCTCTCTCTCTTTTGTTCTTGAAGTTTCTAAATATGATGACTAGTCATGGACACTTCTATTTATTTGCTAGATTAAGTTTTCCACATGGGCTTGGGCCATGGCACGTTGGCCGGCCACCCCACAAAATATTGGGCCTCTCTTTCTTTTCTTTTTTTTTTCATTTATTTTGAGCCCATTTAGTTATAGGTCTTATTTTGAAATTCCCGAAACTAATTTCTAAAATTTCCCATTTTGCCCTTGACCTTCCTTCATGTTTCCACATCAAAATTTCATGAACAACACCCATATACTAAATAAAAATCAAATTATGGCATTATTTCTTACAAGTCAAAATTATTTCGAATTTTTCCGAATATGCAAAAATGCGGGATATAACATCCTCCCCCCCTTTAGAACATTCGTCCTCGAATGTTAAATTAGCCTTATAGGTCTTACAAGCATTTCGGGGGAGGTTCTTTATATGGACAACACATATAAATCATTCATTAATCAACATAACCAATTACGGAATTTAGATTACCTGAAGGCATAGGAAACAGGTGAGGGTACTTCTTCTTCATTTCGTCCTCTGCTTCCCAGGTCATTTCTTCTCTGTTATTGTTTCGCCACAAAACCTTAATAGAAGGTACATCTTTGGTGCGCAGTCTCCTCACCTGACGTTCCAAAATAGCTACAGGCTGCTCTTCATAAGACAATTCCTCCGTTACCTGAATATCTTCTATGGGGAATACTCTGGAAGGATCACCAATACATTTACGGAGCATTGACACATGAAATACCGGATGTACTGCCTCCAGATCGAATGGTAAGTCTAGCTCGTAGGCAACCTCGCCTATCTTCCGAATAATCTGATAAGACCCAATATATCGCGGACTGAGCTTTCCTTTTCTGCCGAATCTCATTACACCTTTCATAGGCGACACTTTCAGAAATACCCAGTCACCAATCTGGAACTCTAACGGCCGACGTCGTTTATCTGCATATGATTTCTGTCGACTCTGAGCTGCTAATAACCATTCCCGAATGATTTTTACCTTATCGACCGCTTGCTGGATCATATCTGGCCCGATCAACTTTGTTTCACCCACATCGAACCAACCAATTAGAGATCTGCACTTTCTACCATATAAGGCTTCATACGGTGCCATCTGGATGCTGGAATGATAACTATTATTATAAGAAAATTCAATAAGCGACAAGTGGTCATCCCAACTACCTCTGAAATCAATAACACAGGTCCGTAGCATATCTTCCAGCGTCTGTATAGTATGCTCGGCCTGTCCGCCGGACTGAGGATGGAATGCTGTTCTAAGACTCACCTGAGTCCCCAATCCTTCCTGAAATGACTTCCAGAAATTTGCTGTAAACTGAGCACCCCTGTCGGTTATACTATAGGAACTCCGTGAAGTCTTACTATCTCTTTAATATACAATCTGGCATAATCTTCAGCCGAATAAGTAGTCCTGACCAGAAGAAAATGGGCTGATTTCGTCAGTCTGTCAACAATAACCCATATAGAATCATACCTGTGTGGAGTGCGCGGTAAACCTGTAATGAAATCCATATTAATTATTTCCCATTTCCAAGCTGGAATTTCCATTTCCTGCAATAACCCGCCGTGCTTTTGATGCTCGATCTTAACTTGCTGGAAATTTGGGCACTAGGCAACGAACTCTGCAATATCTCTTTTCATACCATCCCACCAATATAAGCATCTGAGATCGTGGTACATTTTAGTGGATCGAGGATGAACAGAATACCGAGCATAATGTGCCTCTCCCATAATCTGCCGTCGCAGCCCTGTAACGCCCGACACACATAATCTGCTTCTGTATAATAATACCCCGTCAGGTGAAACTTCGAACTGGTCTTTTCCTTATCAAGGGTTGTATCTCTGTACTGTACCAGAATAGGATCCTCGAACTGACACTGTTTTACCTCTTCCATAATCGATGATTCAGCAACTTCTCGGACAGAAACCCCAATATTTCCAGAATCGGCCAAACGGACTCCAAGGCTGGCTAACTGATGAATTTCACGAACTAATTCCTTCTTCTCTGGCTGCACGTCGGTCAAACTGCCCATAGATTTGTGGCTAAGTGCATCTGCCACAACATTAGCTTTTCCAGGATGATACAAAATATCGACGTCATAATCTTTCAATAATTCGAGCCATCTTCTTTGCCGCAAATTCGGCTCCTTTTGCTTAAAAATATACTGAAGGCTTTTGTGATCCGTATAAATATCAACATGGATCCCATATAAGTAATGCCGCCATATCTTCAAAGCATGAATCACCGCGGCTAATTCCAGATCATGGGTGGGATAATTTCTCTCGTACGGTCTGAGCTGCCAGGAAGCATAGGCTATAACTCGACCATGCTGCATTAATACACAACCTATCCCAATGCCAGAAGCATCACAATAAATGACATACCCGTCTGACCCCTCTGGAAGAGCTAGAACTGGAGCTGTAATTAATTTTTCCTTCAGCAACTGGAAGCTGCGTTCACAAGCATCGGTCCACTGAAATTTTGCTGCCTTCTGAGTTAGCTTTGTTAATGGTGCTGCAATAGAAGCAAAATTCTCCACAAATCTCCTGTAAATCCGGCCTATCCCAGAAAACTGCGTACCGCAGTTGGTGTCGTGGGCCTAGGCCAATTCTGTACAGCCTCGATCTTCTGTGTATCGACCCGAATACCATCTGCTCGAACGATATGCCCCAAGAATGCCACTGAAGTTAACCAGAATTCACACTAGGAGAATTTAGCATATAATTTATGTTGCCACAGTGTGCCAAGTACGGTCCTCAGATGATCGGAATGCCCCTCTGCTGACCGGCAATAAACCAGAATATCATCAATAAATAGAATCACAAACATGTCGAGGAACGACCTGAATACCCGATTCATCAAATCCATAAACACTGCTGGAGCATTTGTTAGCCCAAAAGACATCACTCTGAACTCATAATGCCCGTATCGGGTCCTGAAGGCAGTCTTTGGAATGTCTGCCTCTCGTACCCGCACCTGATGATATCCCGAACGCAAATCTATCTTCGAAAAATATTTAGCACCCTGCAACTGATCAAATAAATCATCAATCCGGGGGAGGGGATACTTATTCTTTATAGTAACCTTATTCAGTTGTCTGTAATCAATGCACATCCACAGCGATCCGTCTTTCTTTCTTACAAACCATACCGGCGCTCCCCAGGGTGACGTACTGGGTCTGATAAAGCCTTTTTCTAATAGATCTTTCGGTTGTTCTTTCAATTCTTTCAATTCTGCAGGTGCCATTCTGTAAGGAGGAATGGATATAGGCTGAGTATCTGGTAGTACATCTATCGTGAAATCGATCTCCCGTTCAGGTGGGAGACCTGGAAGCTCGTCCGGAAATACATCTGGAAATTCATTAACAACCGGAACTGACTGGGGAGTGTTATATCCTGCATTTTCGAACGTCGAATTATTTGTAAGCTGAGGTGGGGCCCACACGTCAAGATTTTTTTTGGGACATGTGACAAATTATATGAATCACATATGTGAAGTTAAACATAACTCAAGAAGGACCCTTGGGCCAAATCAAAGTGGAAGCCCTCCAAAAGGAGAATTTAAGGAAGCATTTTCGGATGATCTGACTTCTAGGGGCAAAAACGGTATTATAAGTTTGACATTTGGGAAAACGTCCCGAAATAAAAGTTGTAGATAATTGAATTATCTTTCCATCCATAGGTCGTAGGCCCTCATACGATATCGCGATCAAAAGTTATGACCGTTTTACTGAACGAACATCCAGTCAGAAATTTTAACCCTGCGCGAACGCGCCCAGAGGGGGCGCGAACGCGCAGAAGGAAATCATTTAACTCTACGCGATCGCGCCAGAAGGAAGCGCGATCGCGATGAGCACTTTTCCAGCTGCTTCTGGCAGCTTCCAAAACAATTATAAAGAGGGGGAGACCCCCTCATTTTCAGTCCAAAACCACGAACACCACCCCAAAAATCCCAGAAAATTTCCCAACTTTCCACCACCAAATTTTAGCCCAAACCAGGTATAATTTCCCAATTTCAGTCCGGATAGCGTATAGTTTTCACTGCAGAATCGTATGGCAGTGTGTTGTGGCATAAAAATAAGGTTAAAAAGGGAAGATACAACAATATTAAAAGGAGAAAGGTATGAATCTCTTCCTATTTGTGTTAATACTAGTTTATTTACGAAGAAGACGCGATTAAATAATTGTATACTGAGTTAATTACTTATAAAAGTTGGAAAACAGCGTGTGGGCTGTTTTATGGAATATGTTGATATGAAAAAGGATATTATTGATGTTGGTATTGTTGTTGTGTTGTTGACTGCTGAATTAAAAATTCGGGCTAAGCATATAAGCAGGGGAGATGCTGTCCAAATTTCTGTAGACAAATAGTGAATTAAAGAATGCTAAAAGTCTTACTATTGACAATTGGTAAATGTGACCATTTGTAGATTTTGAGCGAAACGGGAATTGAATTTGGACAAGCGTAAGACGCAGCTAAGGTATGTAAAGTCTTTCCCTTCATTCTTAGGCATGTTCTGAACATAATAGGCTCGGCCGCGAGCCTTAAATACGACTCCGTTCCTCGGAATTCGATATGGAAATCTGCTCCAATTCCTTTAGTAAGATTGAAACTATGTCCTTATAAAATATCTTTAAAGTATGCTTTTGTACGAAACCTTCCTAAACGGAGTCCGAATACTTTCGAATGATTATGGATGACCTCATAAGGTCTTTTATCAGTAATTTATGTATCTTGCCTCGAGTTGGTCCGAGGTGGGCCCACGGAGCCCCGATACCCCGTGAATGATCTAAATTGCCTCATTTCCGTCCGTTTTTCACAGGAAACATCTGAACTATCATTTTGAACATAATATGACTGTTTTTATATAAATCTCACAATATGGTTTTGATATCTGAAAATCTAGTTCGGGTTATGATCTGTCGTGCCTCCCCAAGTGACGTGTAGGTGCGTAGTTTGAAAACTATCTGAATACTTTGATTCGATCTGACAGTTGGCATATTTCTGTTCCGTTGAATCTGTACGACGATCTGTACGTATGTGGTTTTTCATTAATCAGTTCGTGCATGTGCTATGATTCCTTTCACCGGATCCCGGGCCGGCATGTATATCGTGCGGATGGGCCGCCGAGCCCCATATGTGAATTCCGAAGTATGATGTGTCCGGTTTCGGGGTACTGTGGTATATGTCCGTCCCCGATTACCGAGGATATATTATGAAGTATGATGTGTCCGGGCTCGGGGTGCTGTGTTATCTGTCCACCCCCGGGTACCGTGGTTATGTTATGATGTATGACGGAGATCGGAGAAGAATTTCTGATATATGTTGTGTTGTGGTGTCAATGGCAGGAGTGGCGACCACGTTCCTGTACCCTATATACGATTCTGTCTGTCCGTCTGGATTATCTGTCCGACCGGTTATAATTATGTCTGTCCGTCTGGATTATCTGTCCGACCGGTTATGATTTTGTCTGTCCGTCTGGATTATCTGTCCGACCGGTTATGATTCTGTCTGTCCGTCTAGATTATCTGTCCGACCGGTTATGATTCTGTCTGTCCGTCTGGATTATCTGTCCGACTGGTTATGATTCTGTCTGTCTGTCCGTCTGGATTATCTATCCGACTGGTTATGATTCTGTCTGTCCGTTTGGATTATCTGTCCGACTGGTTATGATACTGTCTGTCCGTCTGGATTATCTGTCCGACTGGTTATGATTCTGTCTGTCCATCTGGATTATCTGTCCGACTAGTTATGATTCTGTCTATCCGTATGGGTTTGGATTCTGTATGTCCGTATGGATTTTGATTCTGTCTGTCTGGACCATGATTCTATCCGTCTGTCGGGACTATGGCTCTGTCCGTCCGGCTTATGATTCTGCCTATTATATTTCTGTGCTTCTGGTCCAGATCATGATTATGTTTGATATATTTCTGCTTTACATACTTGGTACAGTTTTGTACTGACCCCCGGTTCTTCGGGGGCTGCGCTACATGCCCGCAGGTACAGACGCACCTGGAGATACGCCGCCAGTTTAGGGCATCGGTTCTGCAGTTTGGAAGAGCTCCCTTTGATCCGGAGCGTGTACTTTTGGTATATATCTTTTGTCTTCTGTATTTTCTGTATGCATGGTTACTCTGGGTACGGCGAGGCCCTGTCCCGTCATCTGATTTTGTATGTCTGTAGAGGCCTGTAGATAGATGTGTGGGTTACGGGTTTCGTCTGTATGTTAGCCTTATCGGCTTATCTGTAAATGTCTGCATGTTCAGGTATATATATATATATATGTTTGCGCGCGTGCCGTACCTTTATCGGCCTACTTCTGTAACATCTGTTTTAAAAAATATATATATATCTATATGATACGAAATTCGGTCAGGTAGGTATGTACGGGTACCCAGTTAGGGTACCAGTCGCGGCCCACGGGGTTGGGTCGTGACAGAAGTGGTATCAGAGCGGTTAGTCCTCGGAATGTCTACAGGCCGTGTCTAGTAGAGTCTTGTTTATCGATGTGTTGTGCACTACATCTATAAACAGGAGGCTACAGGGCATTTAGGATGTTACCCTTCTTTGGATCTTAGATCGTGCGATAGAACTGTATTAGTAGGATGATCCTCTCCTAACGATCTGTTATGTTTTCAGCGATGCCTCCGAAGAAGGCAACAGCTGCCCAGAAGGGCAAGGCGGGGGTTGAGGCAGGAGAGACCAGCCGGGCCCAGAGAGTTACCAGGGCCAGTGTGCAGCCTGCACTTGGGGATGTGCCCCCATCATCTGGATCTGTTACACCCCCCTTGCCGGAGGATATCGGAGCAGCAGAAGCTGCTAATCAGGAGACGGCTCCACCGCGAGCTCCCGAGGTTCCAGTGCCCGAGCCTCCAGCTCCACAGGCAGGGGCGGAGGGCAGGGCTATGCGAGATGCGGTCCAGTTGTTGACCACGCTCATGGCAGAACAGGTTCGTAGACATGGATTTGGGGGTGGTCGTGCAAACAGATATGAAAGCTCCAGGGCTCGTGAGTTCTCGACATGTAATCCTCCAGAATTCTCCGGGACAAAACCTGAGGAGGACCCCCAGGAGTTTATTAGAAAGATGGAGAGCACGATACGGTTGATTAAGGCTTCGCCGACTAAGTCCGTTGAGTTGGCTTCGTATCGGTTATACGAGGTGGCGGCAAATTGGTATGAGTCTTGGCAGCTCTCCAGGGGTGACGGAGCTCCCCCAGCAGTATGGGTCGAGTTTTCTAAGGCCTTGCATGAGCATTTTCTGCCTTCAGAGCTACGGAGAGCCAGGGTTGATCGATTCTTGAATCTAAAACAGAACGGTAGGAGTGTTCGAGAGTATAGCCTGGAGTTCGACTCATTGGCTAGGTATGCACCCGCTATAGTAGCAGAGATGGCCGACAGGGTGCACCGGTATGTGATGGGGCTAGACCCCTATTTGATTGATGGTTGCCTGGCGATGGCTTCCCAGCCAGGAATGCATGTTGCCCGAGTACAGGCATATGCCCAGGGCATGGAGGACCGGCGTAGGGAGCGTCGGCCTGATAGGGGTCCCGATAGGGGCCGGCTTAAGAGAGCCAGATCGGCCGGATATTCAGCGGGATTCCAGGGTGAGTTTTCTCAGTGGCAGGGTAGCAGGTATCCGTCCCAGCCAGCATACAGTACGCCCCCACAGTTTTCGGGACAGAACTCCATGGCTTCGAGTTCGCGAGTAGATGGGAGTTTCAGTCAGATGGGGCCATCCATACCTCGATGTCCTCATTGCAGGAGGCGCCACCCCGGCGAGTGTTATCGTGCCACTGGTGCATGCTATTCTTGTGGCCAACAAGGCCATACGATGAGAGAGTGTCCATATAGGGGTGGTCCAGGTGGTTCAGCCCAGCTTACCGGGTCAGTTGCTAGCTCATCCCCTCCTTTGGCAGCCATACGCCCCACGGGGTGAGGGGCCCCAGCACCAGCACCAGCACCAGCGCCAGCAAGTCGTGGCAGAGGTCGCGGTGCAGCTTCGGGTTGTAGCGGTCCTTCGAACCGCGTATTTGCTTTGACCGGCCGGCAGGACCCAGGAGCGTCTTCCAGTGCACACCCAGGTCTGCTACTGATCTCTTTTGAGGGATATGAGTATGAATAAGTCTGTATTTTGTTACGTCATGTTATTTCCTTCTTCCGGGTACTAGTAAGGGTAAGGTAATGCCTAACTCGATAAACACTGAGGATTCGGAAGGGCGAAATGATAACTTTACAGTTTTGCCCGGGGTGGGACCCACTACGAAAATTTTCCGAAAATGTACCAAGATCCCGATTTGCCCTAAATCACGTGACAAAGGTCGTGCGGGGCGGTCGACGAAATTATACTAGCCGTAACGTATCAAAACGCATGAAAATTTCGAGGTTAAGCGTGCTAAGGCTAGAGTAATTCTGGGATGGGTGACCCCCCTGGGAAGGAAACAAAAAAAAAACCTGTGGTATTATTGTCGGGATTAATAATGAAATATCGATAAGGGAAATTTTCATAAACCACTGGAGCCTTAATAAGAGTGGTCCGATTCTGATCAAAAATCTCTTTGTTATACTTCTGCACTTCTGATTCTGAACACGTTTCTGTTTGACGTACCTCTGTACGATTGACTCTAATTACGAATCTGTCTGACACGCCTCTGTATGTCTGACTCTGGATACGAATCTGTCTGGTACATCTCTGTACGTCTAACTCTGATCGTGGATCTGTCTGATATAATTTTATACGTCTGACCCCGACTACGAATCTGTCCGACATAGTGCAGTACATCTGTCTCTGATTATGGATCTGTCCGATATGCTTTTGTGCGTCTGGCTCTAGTTATGAACTTGTTTGATATAACGTGAAATTACGATAACGTTGTAAGGAACCGAGAAGTGTGACAAGAGGTGAAAGATGTTGATGGCAATCGTAACATTGAAAGGAATTTTGAAGGAAAGAAAGGAACCTCCCCGAAGTGTCACGAGACCCCCTAAGGTCAATCGAAAATTCGAGGACGAATGTTCAAAAGGGGGGGAGAATGTTATATCCTGCATTTTCGAACGTCGAATTATTTGTAAGCTGAGGTGGGGCCCACACGTCAAGATTTTTTTTGGGACATGTGACAAATTATATGAATCACATATGTGAAATTAAACATAACTCAAGAAGGACCCTTGGGCCAAATCAAAGTGGAAGCCCTCCAAAAGGACAATTTAAGGAAGCATTTTCGGATGATCTGACTTCTAGGGGCAAAAACGGTATTATAAGTTTGAAATTTGGGAAAACGTCTAGAAATAAAAGTTGTAGATAATTGAATTATCTTTCCATCCATAGGTCGTAGGCCCTCATACGATATCGCGATCAAAAGTTATGACCGTTTTACTGAACGAACATCCAGTCAGAAATTTTAACCCTGCGCGAACGCGCCCAAAGGGGGCGCGAACGTGCAGAAGGAAATCATTTAACTCTACGCGATCGCGCCAGAAGGAAGCGCGATCGCGATGAGCACTTTTCCAGCTGCTTCTGGCAGCTTCCAAAACAATTATAAAGAGGGGGAGACCCCCTCATTTTCAGTCCAAAACCACGAACACCACCCCAAAAATCCCAGAAAATTTCCCAACTTTCCACCACCAAATTTTAGCCCAAACCAGGTATAATTTCCCAATTTCAGTCCGGATGGCGTATAGTTTTCACTGCAGAATCGTATGGCAGTGCGTTGTGGCATAAAACTAAGGTGAAAAGGGGAAGATACAACAATATTAAAAGGAGAAAGGTATGAATCTCTTCCTATTTGTGTTAATACTAGTTTATTTACGAAGAAGACGCGATTAAATAATTGTATACTGAGTTAATTACTTATAAAAGTTGGAAAACAGCGTGTGGGCTGTTTTATGGAATATGTTGATATGAAAAAGGATATTATTGATGTTGGTATTGTTGTTGTGTTATTGACTGCTGAATTAAAAATTCGGGCTAGGCATATAAGCAGGGGAGATGCTGCCCAAATTTCTGTAGACAAATAGTGAATTAAAGAATGCTAAAAGTCTTACTATTGACAATTGGTAAATGTGACCATTTGTAGATTTTGAGCGAAACGGGAATTGAATTTGGACAAGCATAAGACGCAGCTAAGGTATGTAAAGTCTTTCCCTTCATTCTTAGGCATGTTCTGAACATAATAGGCTCGGCCGCGAGCCTTAAATACGACTCCGTTCCTCGGAATTCGATATGGAAATCTGCTCCAATTCCTTCAGTAAGATTGAAACTATGTCCTTATAAAATATCTTTAAAGTATGCTTTTGTATGAAACCTTCCTAAACGGAGTCGGAATATTTTCGAATGATTATGGATGACCTCATAAGGTCTTTTATCAGTAATTTATGTATCTTGCCTCGAGTTGGTCCGAGGTGGGCCCACGGAGCCCCGATACCCCGTGAATGATCTAAATTGCCTCATTTCCGTCCATTTTTCACAGGCAACATCTGAACTATCATTTTGAACATAATATGACTGTTTTTATATAAATCTCACAATATGGTTTTGATATCTGAAAATATAGTTCGGGTTATGATCTGTCGTGCCTCCACAAGTGACGTGTAGGTGCTTAGTTTGAAAACTATCTGAATACTTTGATTCGATCTGCCAGTTGGCCTATTTCTGTTCCGTTGAATCTGTACGACGATCTGTACGTATGTGGTTTTTCATTAATCAGTTCGTGCATGTGCTATGATTCCTTTCACCGGATCCCGGGCCGGCATGTATATCGTGCGGATGGGCCGCCGAGCCCCATATGTGAATTCCGAAGTATGATGTGTCCGGTTTCGGGGTACTGTGGTATATGTCCGTCCCCGATTACCGAGGATATATTATGAAGTATAATGTGTCCGGGCTCGGGGTGCTGTGTTATCTGTCCGCCCCCGGGTACCGTGGTTATGTTATGATGTATGACGGAGATCGGAGAAGAATTTCTGATATATGTTGTGTTGTGGTGTCAATGGCAGGAGTGGCGACCACGTTCCTGTACCCTATATACGATTCTGTCTGTCCGTCTGGATTATCTGTCCGACCGGTTATGATTCTGTCTGTCCGTCTGGATTATCTGTCCGACCGGTTATGATTTTGTCTGTCCGTCTGGAATATCTATCCGACCGGTTATGATTCTGTCTGTCCGTCTGGATTATCTGTCCGACCGGTTATGATTCTGTCTGTCCGTCTGGATTATTTGTCCGACTGGTTATGATTCTGTCAGTCCGTCTGGATTATCTGTCCGACTGGTTATGATTCTGTCTGTCCGTCTGGATTATCTGTCCGACTGGTTATGATACTGTCTGTCCGTCTGGATTATCTGTCCGACTGGTTATGATTCTGTCTGTCCATCTGGATTATCTGTCCGACTAGTTATGATTTTGTCTGTCCGTATGGGTTTGGATTCTGAATGTCCGTATGGATTTTGATTCTGTCTGTCTGGACCATGATTATGTCCGTCTGTCGGGACTATGGCTCTGTCCGTCCGGCTTATGATTCTGCCTATTATATTTTTGTGCTTCTGGTCCAGATCATGATTATGTTTGATATATTTCTGCTTTACATACTTGGTACAGTTTTGTACTGACCCCCGGTTCTTCGGGGGCTGCGCTACATGCCCGCAGGTACAGACGCACCTGGAGATACGCCGCCAGTTTAGGGCATCGGTTCTGCAGTTTGGAAGAGCTCCCTTTGATCCGGAGCGTGTACTTTTGGTATATATCTTTTGTCTTCTGTATTTTCTGTATGCATGGTTACTCTGGGTACGGCGAGGCCCTGTCCCGTCATCTGATTCTGTATGTCTGTAGAGGCCTGTAGATAGATGTGTGGGTTACGGGTTTCGTCTGTATGTTAGCCTTATCGGCTTATCTGTAAATGTCTGCATGTTCAGGTATATATATATATATATATATGTTTGCGCGCGTGCCGTACCTTTATCGGCCTACTTCTGTAACATCTGTTTTAAAAAAAAAAATATATCTATATGATACGAAATTCGGTCAGGTAGGTATGTACGGGTACCCAGTTAGGGTACCAGTGGCAGGCCCACGGGGTTGGGTCGTGACAGGGAGTAGGTGCTTCTGCTTTAGTATCATGCACTCGAACCAAATGATAGATATACCCTTTCTGAATCATCTTCCTAGCTTTGAGGTATGAAATAAACTTACCCCTCGGCGATGCTGTATTTCCTGCCCATTCTATAACTGGTTCCCCTGGAAACTGGAAGCGAACTACCTTTTTCTGGCAGTCAACATTAGTATAACAGGAGGCTAACCAGTCCATACCCATAATAACATCAAATTCCATCATATCTAATTCTACCAAATCATATATGATAAAGTAGAACCCGGATCGATCAATGCATACACAGCTCGAGAGAAGACCAATAATGTACCTGTGATAACATTTGGCGACGCCTCCTGATCTTGTCGGCTAGCCAATGCATATATGCGGTTCGAAGGACCGCTAGAATTAGAAACCCCGCCACGGCCTCTACCGCGGCCCGCTGGTGCTGGCATACCTCGCTCCGCAGGGCGCATAACTGAAGGAGTGGAAGACAAACGAGCAGCTGATCTCGTCGGCTGAGCTGCACCACCAGAACCACCTGCCAACCGACAGACTCTCATAAAATGGCCCTGGCGGCTGTAAGAAAAATAGGCACCCGTGGCTCTATAGCACTCTCCTGGGTGCGACCTCCCACAATAAGAACACCGGGGCATGGGTGGCCTAGACTGACTGGGACCCCTGCTTGTGTGCGAACCCTAGGCTCTGGAACTCTGGCCTACTCCAGAATACCCTGCACTGCCAAATCGTCTACCTGTAGACTGTGTACCCCGGCCTGACGAAGGAGGATATCTACTAGACTGCTGCTGCTGCTGAGGCTGCCTTCCTCGAGACTCTCCAGAATACCCAGCTGACCTAGCCCGCTTGGGCGGCCTCCTATCACGATCTCTACCCGACTGGTCCTCTCTATGTCGTTCCTCCATCCCTTGTGCATAAGCCTGTAACCGGGCAATGTCCATACCAGTCTGTTATGCCATCGCCATACAGCTATCAATCAAGTAGCGATCCAACCCTATCACGTACCGGTGCATCCGATCAGCCATCTCAGCTACTATGATAGGTGCATATCTAGCCAGAGAATCAAACTCCAAGCTGTACTGTCGGACACTCCTGCCTCTCTGCCGCAGCTACAGAAATCTGTCAACCTTCACCCGCCGCAACTCTGGGGGCAAAAAGTGGCTGAGAAAGGTGGCTACAAACTCGTCCCATACGACCGGTGGAGCATCCTCGCCTCTGGACAGCTCCCATGACTCATACCAATTAATCGCAACATCTCGCAATATGTGTGAAGCTAACTCGACAGACTCGGTCTCAGAAGCCCTGACCAGTCTCAATGCGCGCTGCATCTGTCGGATGAAATCCTGGGGGTCCTCTTCGGGCTTAGACCCATAGAACTCTGGGGGATTACAGATCATGAAATCGCGGACCCTCAAACTGTCACGTCTGTCACCATCATCACCCCCTAGCCCGCGTCTGCGAGCCTGTCCTGCTACCGATGTCGTCAATAACTGAACAACCTCTCTCATCGCCCTGTCCTTCGCCCCTGGCTCAGGAGCGGGAGGCTCGGGCGCTGGAGCCTCTGGAGCTAATGGTGGAGCTGCTCCAGGTTCCTCTGGTGGGGGTGTAGCAGAACCCTCTGACTGGGGTGCACTATCGGGCATAATCTGAGCACGAGCCCGAGCAACTATCTGTATCTGGCTAGTCTCTCCTGCCACTTCTTTGCCCTTCTGGGCAGGCGCCGCTTTCTTCGGAGGCATCACTGAAAACAAAATAGCCGGTAAGAAAAAGAGTCATCCTAATAGCACAACTCTATCCCACGATCTAAGATTCAAGAAAGGTAACACCCTAAATGTCCTGTAGCCTCCCGTTTATAGATGTGGTGCACAACACACCGATAAACAAGACTCTACTAGACACGGCCTGGTGACATTCCGAGGACAAACCGCTCTGATACCACTTCTGTCACGACCCAGCCCCGTGGGCCGCGACTGGTGCCCTATTTGGACACCCAAACAGACTTACGTACCAGATCGACATATCAAAAGTTTATTCAAACTTAACGTACGTTAATTTAAGCAGATACTGAAAGCAAATATCGTCTTAAGCGGTCGCCCGTACAGAAACATCATATCAAATCCGGTAAGCTAGCGGAATACACACCGCCCAGATATACACACATATACTAACAAAGGGGCCGTTTTGGCCACAATAGCAAACGCGACCGCATTAAGATGCATATCATAATCACAACGAACAAACATGACTCATGACCCACATATATGACTACAGGCCTCTACAAATCATGACAGAACATATGACGGGACAGGGCCCCGCCGTACCCAAATAGTCATATATACAGAATATGTATAACAGAAGAAATGTACCAAAAATATGAGCTCCGGATCAAAAGGAGTAATCCAAGTGGCAGAATATGTATCCTATACTGGAGGATCACCAAAACGAACGTCCGTACCTGCGGGCATGAAACATAGCCCCCGAGGAAAGGGGGTCAGTACCAAATATGTACTGAGTATGCAAAGCATGAAATACAGAAATCCGAATCATAACCGGAGTGAGGAGTACAGAATGTGGATACAGAATTAGTATATCAAAACCTGTGCTGAAAAAATATATATATATATATCATGCAAATAAAAAAAATCATGCATGGGGCTCAGGAACGTGGCCGCCACTGCGACGTTGGCGCCACAACACATCATACTCCAGAAGGTTTCACATCTCCGTACAATCCCCGAACATATCGTATCATCATAACATATCACAATACCAGAACATATCATATGCCATATCACATCATAACGTCGTATATAAGCGGTACCCGGCCCTATGGCGTGGTCTCGGGAACCGTAACACATCATACTGCCGAATATACCATAGTGCGCACGATCACAGAACCGGCCCGGGAACCGGCGAACGATATCATAGTAGTAGGCACGAGTGGAGTAGTGCGGAAACCATATGCATATAAATAAATAAGCTTCAAAACTTGATGAACAAATATTTTTACGACATCCGAAGGCTCAGAAATCAGTTTCGGGTCAATCGGAGTTAATATACGAAAGTTAAGAACTTTTGAAGTACAAAACTTTCTAAAAGCATTTCAGAAGCTCTTTTTGGAAATTCAAGTAACATTTGTATTAGGGAACTTTCAACCATTACTAAGGAGCAAATCAGATGGAGCCTTTAAGATCATATGTACGTATCAAAATATATGTATCCAAAGCTTTAGGCATTTCAAATATTTTTCGGACATTGTTCGGTAACATATCAACTAGAATCTTCAAACATCATTAATGCGTATCGAACCATATGGGATAGCTTACGGAGGTCAAAGATGTTAGCCATCCTAGTGGCATCTAAGAGTAGGATTTTCTTTATAAGCTTACATATACATTTTTGTTTATTCCAAAAAAGATCATGCCAAAAAGAAGGAACGGTAGGCTTTACATACCTCGATCGCTCGCTAACAAATCTCGATCACTCGCCAAACAGATCCCGACTCAAGTCTCGGGCTCTCCAATATCTACAATAATATTATCAATTACCAAATATCAGCTATAAGTACTTATAAATTCAATTCTAATTGGTACTTGTCTACAGAAATATCCGCAGCATCTCCCCTGTAAATTCAACATCCCCGAGAATTAAACTCGGCCAAATTCATCAACAACCATACCAACAATACCAACAACCACACCAATAACATCAATAATCAATTCAAAACACATTCTAACATTAGTAACCTTCCTTTCAACATAATTCATCAACATTCAATTCAGCTACGAATTTTCAAGCCGATATCGACACTTACATATTCACTACCAATTCAAGATAATTCAGCTGCAATTCAAAAGCATTTCATACCATACTACAAAATATACAAAAAATCCCACCAAAACTATAATTCACCCGAAACCTCCAACCTTCGACACAATATTCACAAAACATTTTTCATCTTCCAATTTCATCAATAACAACTACAATTCGCACCTTAACAATTTCCATTTCCATAATTACATAAATATATAATAAAATAACAAAATTTCCTACAACAACTTAACAACCAATTTTCATGCCAACTTGAACTAGTATTCTTCCATTTGCATCACAAGGCCACCACCACACAATTAACATAATAAATAAAATTTTGTTCATACCTCTCCATCCACAACAATATTCGGCCACACACACACACATACCCATAACCCACAATTTTCATACTCTACATTCATTTCCACATACTACAACATATATATATATATATATAATTATTCCAAGATAAAAAGAGTAGAATCTTTACCTTTTTCAAGAAT
The DNA here is from genome assembly GCF_019175385.1 of Lycium barbarum. NCBI lineage: Eukaryota > Viridiplantae > Streptophyta > Magnoliopsida > Solanales > Solanaceae > Lycium > Lycium barbarum. The sequence continues at coordinate 56,220,625 of NC_083345.1, read as the reverse complement.
TTCCACCTGCCAACAAAGTGATTTTCTTGCCTAAAAAATTATATCACGTTGAAGAGGGTCTTGAGCTTAGTAGGAATACAAGAAAATTACAATTTTTGAACTCGAGATTGATGGGCTAAAATTTTTCTTTTCTTTTCTTTTCTTGTAGTGGCCGAACCCCTCTCTTGTTCTTGCTCTCTCTCTTTTGTTCTTGAAGTTTCTAAATATGATGACTAGTCATGGACCCTTCTATTTGTTTTCTAGTTTAAGTTTTCCACATGGGCTTGGGCCATGGTAAGTTGGCCGGCCACCCCACAAAATATTGGGCCTCTTTTTTTTTTTTTTTTTTTTTCCACTTATTTTGAGCCCATTTAGTTATAGGTCTTATTTTGAAATTCCCGAAACTAATTTCTAAAATTTCCCATTTTGCCCTTGACCTTCCGCCATGTTTCCACATCAACATTTTATGAACAACACTCATATACTAAATAAAAATCAAATTATGGCCTTATTTCTTACAAGTCAAAATTATTTCGAATTTTTCCGAATATGCAAAAATGCGGGATATAACAGTTCCCCACAATCTGTGGCTATAACGACTCGTGTGTGACGTCTTAGTGTACTCTCCTTGCCGTCTTGTAACCAAATAATGCACCCGGTATAGCAATCCGAACAAGAATGTGTTTTTGTTAGCTCCTCTAGTGGTTGTGAGTCAATACCTAAATCCGTCCCAATTAATAACTGTCTGCCCCTTAGGGATGCTTACATTAATAATAGGTCTAGTTATCCATGCCATCCAGCTAATGTCACTTGCCCTCTTCTTCGGGGCTCAAGGTTCACTTGTAGCGTCATCTTTGTTTTCCGGGCCTAAGTCTCACACGCCACTAATACTCCCCATGCCTCATATCCTTTTACTCTTGTTTGTACTCAACACTAATTTTCATGATCGCTTCATATTTGTCATTGATTATAACTTTACTCCATCTCTTTATCGCCGTACAGTAAACTCATAACTCATGATCACCTTTTCCTTCTTAACTCTTTACTTCATATACTTTACTCATTCTAGCTTGGTACGGGATATTCATAGGAAATGCATCTTCCTTTAATCATGACGCAACTACTTCTTAAGCACGCACACTTCATACATTCCCTTTTTTCCTCTCTTCTCGATTCATCCTGTTTTCTCCTATTTACAATCGATCCTCTGCTCTTCGTACAAGGAACCATATTCCCAACTTGGTACCGTTTTTCCCTTTAGAATACACTGCCTTTGTACCATCCACTCTTTGCCTCCGAACTTATAGTGTTCCTTCCGATCATCTCCTCTCATCCTTATTGTTTTAATCTTTTTGTTATTCATCTTTCGGTAGCTGTTACTGATACTCCTAACTCAATCTCGTCCCGCCAATACCTCATTGCACAACATCTTCTCTCGCTGGGACGTATTACAAACTTATATCTTGTCTCCTTTAGATTCTAAGAAAGTTTCGACAAGGTTTCCTTTGTAAGCATAACAACCCAAAACCTGCACATAGCCCAGAAAACACATCCGATGTCTCAATAGGACATACACCGGAACACACGTAATGCATAACTGCACAACACAAGATCATTTACCATTAGAGGATATAAATAATAGTACTTGTCTCATAAGTGGTGCCTGCACATTCGATCTAAAATCCCAATATGTTTATACACACATATACATTACCTATATTCACTTACTGCTAATCAACTCACTATTTTGGCCATAACCAGGTTACTAACAAGTGTAGCCATCTCAAATCGTCGGATTGGCTCGCATTTTTCACCCAAACATAATCATCACCACGGGGGTGTTACATAATAGCATAGGATCTGAATCAGTCGATGCACACATACCATAAGAGGGTACTAACAATGTACCTGAAGGAGTATCGGGGAAAGACTTAGGATCCGGTCGCTCAGCTAACGCATGAATAAGATGCTGGGACTCACTTGGACCAGGCGTCCCTCTTTGGTTTCTATCACCGCCTATTAACATCTGTGGTCTCGGCCTTGGAGGACGTACCGAGGATGAAGAACCAGCTACTAACCCCATAGGTCGAATCTTATATCTATCACGCCTCCATGGGCAATCGCGCATAATATGGCTTGGCCAACAAGTATAACAAACATTTGAGCCCGCGCGACACAGTCCAGAATGTAACTTGCGACACTGAGTACATCGCGGCACCGGGGATCTCTTCTGACCAGAACCACTCCGAATCCGAGGACTAGAAACTCTGAGAGTCTGGGGTGACCTTATAATACAGCTCTATCGCACGACCTCTTAAGAAGAAAGATGGTCATTTTTCCTAAATGCCCGGTAGCCTCCTGTTTATTGGCGTGGCGCGCTATACACCATAAACAAGACTCTACTAGACACGGCTCGTACACACTTCCTAGGATGAACTGCTCTGATACCACTTCTGTCACGACCTAGCTAGGGGCCGTGACGGGTACCCGGGGCTAACCACCGAGCACCACTCATTCTGCTACTTATTATACTCATTAACCCTCGTTTACTGAATCCATGTACAAACCATAATAGAAATCACACTTTATTTGGAACATAACCACTATTATATACATAGGCGTCTCGGCTGTCAAAATGATAATACTACATATACATGAAATCTATGAGACCATACTATACTACCCACACTGCGTATCTACGAGCCTCTACTTGAGTAGTAGATATAAGGACGGGACAGGACCTCGCCGTGCCCCAAAACATGCGTATATATATATATATATATATATATATATATATATATATATATATATATCAAAAGAATAATCAAGGCACCTCCGGAAGATGGAGTGCTCCTCAATCAGCTGGTAGCTCCTACAAGTCTGGGTCGCCTCCCTATCTCCCAATGGGCATGAACGCAGCGTCCAAAGAAAACGGACGTCAGTATGAATATTGTACTGAGTATGAGAGGCATAAACAGTAATGATATATGAATGAAATAACGGAAGCATCAATAAGGAGCAACTGTATATGACTGTAACTTATAAAAGAGAGTAGCACATGTTGACTTACCCATAACCATCAACATCTCATGCATACAACAGTGAATAAGCTGCCCGTCCATATAGGATCGGTGTGTAAGCCCGCGTCCGGGGTGATATTAATCGATGTGGGATTCGCCTAAACCAATGTGGGATTCGCCTAAATCAATGTGGGATTCGCCTAAGGCAAGCCCTTACACTCACCCACCCTTGGGACTCAGCGTCTTTGCTGAGGGTTGCCCCACCATTGGGTTTTCCCCACCACTGGGTTTGCCCCACCACCGGGTTTGATACCAATTGATCAGGTGGCAATGCGTCTATAGCGCAACATGTGTCCCTTTTCCCCATATATATATATATATACATATATCATATACATGTGTCATATATGCAACACGCATGAGATCCAAAGAAAGCCATGTATCTAGCGGAGTGACGTAAGGTCGTTAACCTCCGATTATACAATGGAATACTCACGATCGTCGCGTCTCACCTTGAAGGAACAATCATTATAAGGTGAGACTATCAATGAAGAATGGCACTAAGGGAAAACATAAAATAAAATCATAATCTTATAAGACATTTATTCATACATTTAGAAATCCTTAAGGAGTAGTCATTATCCGTGAATAAAATTGAGAAGCCAAGAAATAGCTCAACATTCTTATGTCGTCACTGAAATCATAACTTGGAACCCTTAAACATGAAATCATTCTCATCATAGTCATCATAGAAATATTCTCACCCTTGACATCATCGTCGTAATTGCAAAACATAGCCATCATTGTTGTCATAAAAGCTTACGGAGTCATAAACCTTTGGTTTAGGAAATACGAACATTTTGGAAAACATTCATGAATTATTAGGAAAGGGGTTATGCCTTGGAATCATGAACGTCTAACTTTTGGAAATAAAGAGGCTATGAAAACATTCATGGAATTATATTCATAGGAATCATGCCTTTGAAAGAAAGGGACGAGCCTTAACATACCTTTGAGGTTTACTACTCGTATCGCTTGTTCGTTCCCCTTCAATGCACTCGTGTATACCTTCAAGAGAATTTATGTCGTCATTAGCTAAACAATTATAAGAACGAACTACTAGTTCTAGGGAAAATTGGACATCATTTCCTTTGTTTCTACTACGTTTCCCATATTCTATTTCAGCTCCCAAACATTCGCAACAATAATCACATCATAGAGACCAACAACCACCATTTATATACATTTGGAAATATCCACCAATTCCCTCCAATTTCTCCACATTTAATGGCTTTGGGTTCGCTATCGTATTTTCCCATATATCACACTTATCTTATGGTCTACATGTCATTTACAACGTATTCATACTCGCAACACACTAACAGTCATGATTCAATTCGACTACCATTCAATCATGACACTATTCACTCTTGAATGACCCATTTGCTATGCTTTTCTACAATTCGAGTATCTTAACCTTCCTATACCTTAAAAACATGAAATGGTCATGAAACTTACCTTGGATGATGGTGGAACAAGCTTAGAGTTGAATCCTTCCTTTTTCACCAAAACCCTTCTTCACCAAAACCCTTCTTCACCTTCCTTAGGATTTTCTTGAATTAGATGAGCTCTAGATAGGTTCCATCCACTTGGTTGCATGAATTTTGTGTTGTTGATCATGGTATCCCCTTGATTTTTCCTTATGGATGAATATTGGAGCATTCTAGAGGTTTCTTGGAGTGGAGAGATGAAAATGAAATGAATTGAAAATGAAGGAAAGGTCCCTTATATTTATCTTAAAAATCTGGCCGACCACCATTATACGGACCCACATACGGTACGTACTATTTATACGGACCGTAGATGTGGCCGTAGATCTGGTCCAGCGGCTGATGGTATCCTTGGCCAATTATACGGTCCCATATATGGCTGGTATAAATTATACGGTCCATAGATTAGGCCGTATAATGTCCAGTAATTCCGTTTTCGTTTTCGTCGACTCGTTTGATCACCAATCCTTATGGAACCTTCTTGGCACTTGTTTAACACTTGAATACCAACCTAAGGGACGTTATCACATGTCTCTAGGACATCATTATGCCATCGCCGAATCATTGCTCGTCATTCTTATCCGATACGTAACTTACAACTCGTTTTCCTTAACAACTTCGTTCCCTTATCTCGGATGTCTTTGAGAATCTTAATTAGGGCCACTTACCTACTTTCTTGCTCGTTCAAAACATCGCATACGTTATGACCTTCGCTCACCTATTCACTGTACATGTACGGGTAATTTTCCAAGGTGTAACAGTCCATATCTTCTTACCCCGATGTCCTATTGAGGGGTGGTTGACGCCTACAGAACTCAACGTTCAACTACGAGGTGTAGCACTAAATGTCCTATAGCCTCTCGTAGATAAGTACGGCGCTCATCGCACCGATCCACGAGACTTTACTAGACACGCTCTTGTATTATAGACCGTGTAACCTAGGGCTCAGATACCAACTTGGCACGACCCAATTCCGCTAAGTCGTGTGGAAACCTACCTTTCCCACCTCGGAAAGCATAAGTCTCATAAATATACTATAAATAAGACAATGTGGAAGTAAATGAAATCTGTCCCAGTATCAGGTCTGGTAATACAAAGGCATCTGACTAAATAATACAAGTCTGAATCATAATAATACATGAGTAGTCTCAAAGATCATGTCTCAGAATGGAAATAAAGACATAATGATTGAAAGAGTCTTCGGGCAGCGAACGTCCTCAAGCTCACCTTGAAGGACTCGAATAAACAATCCTCGAATATCAGCCATGAGGAGTAGAAGTCGATCTCACCTGGTACTCTGCATTCATAAAAGAATGCAGCAAGTGCAAGTAAGTACAAACAACAAGTACTGGAAGTTATCATAGGCCGACTAAGACTAGTTAACGTATATAAAGACAACAAAGCAAGATAAATACATAAACCAACAAGTACAAGTCAACAATAAGCCATATCCACGGTAAAAGCCATCACCTATGTTGTAGCATCTAAACCCAACAGTGCCAAGTCTCAGTATAGCAATCTGAATCAGTACATCATAGTAGTATCACAATAATCAATAGAAACCAAGATGCAATGCAATGCGATAATGTATGTAGGATGAATGCAATGCATATGCAGCTTTGTACAACATGTCCCGGACGGAATGACTCCACGTCTCGGCTATCATGACCTATAGATGACCCGTGAAGTCCATGTACCACTCGCTTTGAAATATGACCTCAGATTACGAGCACACTCTCACGATCCCGGTAAAGACCTCGAGCATCAGACACTCCATCGTTCCCGACAAGAAACCTCGAGCAACGAACACTCATCTCTCTTTTATGCTCTCCGACAGAAGCCTCGGAGGCTAAACTCTCTCACATATCATCATCACTACTAGAACCATATATATGTCAATGTATCATTGAAATGCATATGAATATCATGAAATGTGATATCAACAACCAATTCTATCCAAAACAGTACCACACATGGCACACAAGTAATATCAATGATAAGGCTACACAATAAGCAACAATGAAATCACAACTCTCAGCAGTACCACCCAGAGCACACAAGTAATATCAATGATAAGGCTACACAATAAGCCACACTGGAATCACAACTCTCAACAGTACCTCCCAGGGCACACAAGTATTATCAATGATAAGGCTACACATTAAGCCATAATGGAATCACAACTCTCAGCAGTAGCTCCCAGGGCACACAAGTAATATCAATGATAAGGTTACACAATAAGCCACAATGGAATCACTATTCTCATCTGAATATCAATCAAGTAAAGTACCCGCAATATCATAGGCATGGTATATCTCTAATCACCAATATCTGATGTCACAATGTGGCAACTAGCCAATAAGTAAATAGAATAAGATAAGTCAACAAACAAGGCCCAACCTAGGACAATATTCAGCCCAACTTCATACCCGAAGGGTTACATGCATTCTCCGACAATATCATATAAACATATGCTTCATTAGCCGAAGTCTCACCATAGGGTAAACCATATCCTACCTTGAAGGCCGAACAACAAAGTCTCCAACAATCACACCATAGTCTTTCCTTTCCTTTGAGCCTTAAGATAATGAAAGTCTAAACATATCCGAATCATGAAATTAGAATCAAGAAGAAAATCATTCAAACCCTACTTCTAATCAAGACCCCAAATCCCCAACCTATGGAAAGGGGTTTATGAACTAGAAAGGAGAAATTAGGTCTCAGCATGAAATTAATACTCTAGGTGATCAATTTCTATCAATATCAAGCTAGAAAAACCAACAATTTACTCAAATTCAGATACTAGGCAAGACCCCCAAATTTGGGTGTGAACTCTAACTTTCAATTCCATAGTTTAGCCATTAATTCGGAAGAAATCATGCAATAATAGATTCTAGTCATTAATTCAATGCTTAATAAAGCTAACCCAATCAATAAATCAAGATTACAAAGCCTAGAAAGAAGAACTCACTAACCCTCTTTTAATCCTTAAACTCTTAGTGAACTAGCATGACAATAGAATCCTAAGGTGAGTATGGAACATGGGATAGCAAAAAAGAAAGAAGGACTTACCACAAGGATTTTCTCCCGAGAATCGCCTTGAAATGCTCCCAATAACTCTAAAGTCGAAATACAAATGAATAAGGGACTTAGGGCTTTTAATACTCATTTAATGAATGAATCTGCCCGATGACCGCTCGTGCAACAATGAGACCTCCTCGGTGGTCCTGCTTTGGCGCATTCTCAGACCGCTGTGGCAGTCAGCCAATTAATACACTGGTCGCTTCTGTGGCATGGCCACCGCTATAGCGGTGCCGCTGCTGCAGTACTAGTGTCGCTATAGTGGGGCACCAGAACCAGAAACTCTAATAAAATCACAATCTCAACCCGAAATCCCGACTATCACCCGAGGCCATCTGCTCACATACCACATATGTAAACATAAATAAAAACACGCTACGATTTCACTCGTGGCCTCAGAATACCCATCGAGGGTCTCGTTGACCGAGTCAACCCCCAACACCTCAAAACTAACTTTACAACCCAAGTCCCAAAATGCACCCGAGTGCATTGGGAACCGAACTAAATATTCGCACGAGTTCTAAAAGATCATCCAGACCTCTCGGAATTGACGGATTCCCGAAAAGGGTCCGTTTACTCAAAAGTCAACTTTGAGTCAACTCATTTTCGCTTAAAGGCTAGATTTCCCAAAAACTTACCTAGATCAACTCTGATGACCTCGAAAAGCATGCCAATAGTCCCTGAAAGTCAAATATGAGCTCGAAAAAAAATCAAAAGGGTCAAAAACACAATAACGACTAAATGGGTGGTTGCATCAGATACTAATTAAACAATCGCTCATCCTGGAGCAACAAGAAAGAGAGAACGGGAAAAGATACCTGAGCTCGCAACAACTGGGGATATCACGAACACATATCGGGCTTCTCCTAATAGGAAAGATTCTAATCAAACAAAACTAAATCCCAACGAATGATATAGGAACCATCAGAACAACACTCCTTCAACATAGAAAAATGGAAGACCGGATGAACACCTGACCGGCTTAGTGAAAAACTAACTCATAACACACAAAATCAATACAACAGATTGTCTCAAACAAGCCAATACACCTTGGGCTCACTGTCCCTCCTTCCCAAATCACATGACACTCTATATGGATGTAACCTTCAGAAGAACCTGCTCGCTCACTTTAACAGACACAACTTCCTAAACTTAGCTCAAGCTCAAATTCTCATATCTCCGTATTCAAATTTCCCTCGCAACTGATCCTCGAATAAACGAATTGCTTTTTCTCGGATTCTCTGATTTGGTAAAATCGTAACTCTGAACGTGATCAATTGGCCTTACAAACACTTTCCCAAACCAACACAATCCTTTGAAACATAGCCATAAACTATGGCCCATTTTAAACCGGGACGATATTCTGATTCCTCCAACCTTCCCTTCGTACTTGCAAAAGCCGTTTTCTGCACCACGATTTCTTAGAAACACATAAACACACACACCACAAACCTGAAACCATGACTTACTCTCGCAAGAAAGAATCCTTGATCCATCTGAGATCTCTACACAATTTCATCAAAACTGATCGTATCGACAACCAACTTTGCTAGTTCCAAGTCTTCATAAACCTTCAAATCACAAAACAGGAACCATACCATAGAATATCTCGTCGAGCAAAGTCCGTCGAACCCAACTAATCACTATAAAGACCTCTCGTACAACAGTTCCTCCTCAAATCTGAGCCAAAATGCATCAAATCCTAAAATATCTTCCTGGAAATATAATCATAGACCTTTAAGCTTAACTAGAACAATGCTGACCCTGAATGAATTCACAACTCTCGAATATCACCAACAGTCATTAGAACTGACTCCGAATTTCGAAACCAATCACAGCCATAACACACATAACAAATCCTATCTATCACCCGCGACTCCAATCTTCATGCTTCTCAACCTTTACCTGACACCCAAATTAGATACAACCATGAACTTTTTCAAATCCCGAAGCCTCATATAATAATTATTTAACCATCAAACCTCTCATTATATCACCTCGATATGCCATAATATTTCTGAAAGTATCCAATCTTGCAACTGCCACTCTAAATCTCACGCAATTACTCCCAAGTCCTTCATATCCAAAAGCGCTTACCTAAACTGTCCAGTCAATATTACTAGTAATCATACTAAATTACCACGAGTAGGGTCCCACCTCGAAAATATAACTCTTGCCTCACATGATAAGGATTCCATAAATATTTTCTCTTAAAGCACGCTAACTCATCCACTGTAGAATGTTACAAACTTTTCCAACGGTGTTCTACCAAGCCACTTCTTATAAACCTCAACACGTCGATTCACTGAAATATGATTATAACTAGTTACCGTTCACGAACCTCACAGAATTTTTCTCATATCACTTAGTCCATATCTGTAGACTTCCTTCCTTAGGCTTACACAACAATCACACCGCATCTGAATCTGCAAGACAACGATGCCACAATCTAAATAGACTCAAGTAACCCCAAGATGCACCTCATTCTTGCCGACTCTCGATCAACTATACCTTTTATTGACTCGTCAATTTCCCAATTTCTAATCACTTCACGATCATCGAGACCGTAATCAATCCTCGAATCCACTCCATTGAATACCACATAATCGTAAATCTTGCAAGCTAGCTGAATTAATCCTGGAGATAGGATCATAACACACACTCTATACATTAGGGTTTTTGTCACACCCCAGTCCTAATAGGGCATGATGGGTACCCGACCCTTTACTTAGAGCCGAGCGAACCCGCTGGTTCTCGTTATGTTCATAATCTCAGTGGACTCTTAAACCACGAAATGAAATGCATAATGAAAGCTTTTCAAAAACATTCTTTTCGTCTTTCTCAAATCAAGTAAAATCTGTAATCATATGAAATTTGTAACATAATGCATAATGATATATCAGCTTGCAGAGCCGCTTGCAAGACTGACATGCTATATACGTGACTTTGTCTGCAAGTCTCTAACATAAATCAATATACCATAACATAGATACTCTGACTCGGCAACAGTCCGGAAGGAAATGGAGCTCACCAATCCAGCTGGAACATCTTCTACCAATACCCTCTACTCATCTGTATAAACCTGCGTGGCATGAAACGCAGCGTCCATAAGAAGGGACGTCAGTACGAGTAATGTACTGAGTATGCAAGGCATGAACAATACCATAAGATCACAGTAAGAGACGTAAAGCACAGCATAGAGTAAGGAAATAACATGTACCTTGGTTTGCCTCTTAAGGCGGATATCATGCATGCTAACTTTACCTTTTGAAACAACATATAAATATTTACAAGTAAACTGCCCGACCATATAGGTACGGTGTAATGCTGCCCGACCATATAGGCATGGTGTGATCATCATTAGCCTGCGTCCAGGCCTCCCGCGTCCGGGGTAATCATAAACTGCCCACTGTAGTGGTGTGTCTGCCCGGCCGCCTATTGGACGGCATGGTGTTATACTGCCCGGCCATGTAGGCACGGTGTTATACTGCCCGGCCATGTAGGCACGGTGTCATACTGCCCGGTCATGTAGGCACGGTGTTATACTGCCCAGCCATGTAGGCACGGTGTTATTAAAATACATACATAATTATAAAGCATGCTTGAGAACCCATGTGAAAGCTACAACTCTATCGGAGTGACGTAAGGTCGGTAACCTCCGATTTATATTATGGAATAATCATCATCGATATATCTTACCTCATAGGAACAATTCATGAGGTGAGACCAACAACAATGAGAAATTCAAGGAAATCATGAAATAAATTCGATAATCTCATAATAGCATTAAAATCATAAGCTTTGGAACATCTAGAATCAAAATCATCATCATCATGCGCATCATAGAACACATCTCATCATAGAAAACATCTCATCTTCTCTATCCTTATAAAGCATACTCATCTTTAGCGTCATAAGAAACTCTTGGAATCACAAAACTTTAACTTTTGAGGATAAAGACATTATGGAAAACATCTCATCTTTAGTATCATAGGAAGATTTTAAGAATCATGAGTTTCTAACTCTTGGAAATAAAAAGGTTATGGAAACGTATGTGGAATCACAACATACGAATCATGCCTTTGAAAGAAGGGGACACGCCTTAACATACCTGGAAGCTCGCTTGTCGACTTTCCAACCTACCTCCTGTCTTGAAGTCTGCATATAAAACCATTCATTCTATTGTTAGGCTCGTTGTTATATACTTATCCTAAGCCTCCAAATAAATCTTGCTAGAATCTGCCAAATTTCGGCAGCATCTCCTCTATTTATACGCCTAGCCCAAAATCTCAATTCAGCAGCCAACAACAACACCAACATCAATAACATCATTTCCATCACCAACATGTACCATAAAACAGCCCACACACTATTTTCCAACTTCCATCACTAACCAAGTTGCTACACAATTATTTCACGACTTTATCTTTGCGAATAAACCGGTATCAACGTAATTAGAAGAAGATTAATACCTTATTCTCGTTGAAATAGCAAGATCTCCAATATCCTCTTTGAGTCCACACTAGAATCCACCACACCACAATACTAGAATCACGACCACGCGCTATCCGAACCTAGACTAATACTCCGTCGCTTAGAAATTGCTCACTTTTTGTTTCCCTCTCTCTCTCTTCAATTTCTGGAAATTTCTAGCAAAATCTGGTGAAAAAAAAGTGGTCCTTACCCTTTTTATAAGGGTCAAATTCGGGTCGGGTTCACTGTAGCATTTAACTGTAGCAGCAATGTAATAGTCGGTACTGTAGCAGTACTGTAGCACGCGCTTCTGCTCTATCAGCTGGACTTGTAACGTCTATAATTCTCTACTCCGAAGTCCAATTGACGAGCGGTTTGTTGCGTTAGAAACTAGACCCGACGAAATTAATTTTAGGATTTTGGTTCACCTTAAAACACTTCATATGCTAAGAGATATACGACCCCCAAGTTGGACCAAAATTTGCACACAAAACATTACCATCCTTTCTCCGAAGTCGTACTACTTCATTTCTTCCACTCATTTCCTTATAAAACCTTCCGGTATATCTTATATACATCCTTCACTTATTAAATATACTTGATAATTCTTGCTCTTTATATTCCAAAGTGGTTTTACTTAACCCTAACTCAACGTACTTATGTTTCAAATTTGGTAAGTGCTCTTCGAAGATACGGGGTGTAACGGTTTTCTTAAGGCTTACAACGATAAATTGAACACTCTCTAAATCTGGCGTATCATATAACAATCTTACTAATATCCTCATGTGTCTCACTGAAGCGTCCTTGCCCAAATTGCCTTACTCAATTTCTGAAATGTTATCCCAAGCTCAACCCAGTTAACCCATCATTGATCTACCATTTCAAGTACCCCTATTTACGAATCCCTTACTCCAATCCTTAACATTACTAGTCCTCGAGGAATCACCTCTTACCTCAATTATCGAATCTGAACATCCCTAACCACTCGCATGCTAATCCTTTTTATTCAATCGCATAAGCCGAGTACTAACACCATTAGTACCGGGATCTAATCAAAATTACACAAAGAATACAAGGTTCCCAACCTTAGTCCACCACTGACCTCTATTATTCTATTACATAACCGAGTATACAGCTCATCCACTCTCAAGCCCACTCTACACTGTCCAATCGCAATCAAGCTCTCACATCACTAACTCTGGCTTCAACGATTTCCTTTCTGGCCTTAACCTCAAAGATACCAATCAACCTCATCAGTTACACCCCTTACTGTACGTCATGATACAATGTTCCCGCAATCAAAACACGACTCAAGTACCCATATGTCATTTCAAATCACGTTTATCACTATCAACCAACAACTACTCAAATCCACTCGATCCTGTAAACTAATCATCCATCTACGCCAAACGAACCACAAAACGATATCAATATTTCGCCTCAAATCTAAGTGAAATAACCATTAATTACTCAAGTCATTAACTCATCACATACGCCCATATTTGAAGTCATTTCCATCAGTCGATTACTAACTTCTCATAAGTCTACAACACCATCAATTTATCGATCAAACGATGTGCCCATAGCATTCACTTAATAACATAGTAGTCCTTTGACATCAACGAGCTTATATCAAGAATAACCTTTAGCAGCAGACACAACCTTATCCTGACGACCATGTCAGATACTAATTTTTCCCTTCCCAATCTCACGCAAAGTACTCATGTCTATGATGTTTTATGAAGTCTCACTTCGCTACGCGCTTTCCACAAAAGTCTTCCTTCATGTCCTTATTGTCAACTTCTTTTCTTTATTACACGCGATAATAATATGTTTACCCAATTCGATGGTCATTATCGAACTTACACTTTTCCTCGCATACAGACGTCTAATACTCTACCGCTACTGAATCGTCGACCGGCCATTGGTACACCGATGACACGTACACCATCATAAAACCTTGACGAAGCTGAAGTTTTTCCCAAACCGTTCATATCATCGAGCAACCCATTATTGTTAAGCCATCAATGCACTTTGTCAAATCTGAGCAACCCAACGCTGAAACATGGAGATCATTTTACCCTCTGAAGTATCTATCCCATTTCCCATGAACTCCCACAATAAATGAGTCTAAGTGCGACTGCGCACAACAACCGAGTCTAACCGCGACTCCACACAATCGAATCCTTAGGCCTTAAATAGAGACAGAGCTGGATCACGCGTCCGAATCAGAATAACACATCTCGTACCATTCCACAACACGTTATAGATCGACCATTCACATAAGAATTCGAGGACGCGTTTCCACTCTCCGTGGGTAATTATGATAAGAAAGTCCAGAAACCAATTGGAATCCACTAGATACAAATTTGAATGAAGTTGCACGAGAGAATGAATGAATTGGAAGTTTTCTAAATGTCCTATAGCCTCTTGCAAATAAGTACGGAGCTCATTGTACTTATCCACGAGACTCTACTAGACACGCTCTGGTATTATAGACCGGGTAACCTAGGGCTCTGATACCAACTTGTCACGACCCAATTCCACTAAGTCATGCGGGTACCTACCTTTCCCACCTCGGTAGGCGAACCATTAACTTAACATTGACAAATAATAGAAAATAGTCGGAGAAGTAAAATAAGCGTAAGTCTCACAAATTAAGAAAATGTGAAAGTAATGAAATTCGCCCCAGTATCTGGTCGGCTCATACAAGAGCATCTAACTAAATACTATAACTCTAAATCATAATAATACATGAGTAGTCTCAAAGATCGTGTCTCATAATGTAAATAAAGACATAATGATAGAAAGAGTCTTCGGGTAGCGAACGGCCTCTTGCTCACCCTGAAGGACTCGAATCAGCGATCCTCGAATATCAGCCATGAGGAGTAGAAGTCGCTCTCACCTAGTACACTGCATTCATAAAAGAATGCAACAAGTGCAAGTCAGTACAAACAACAAGTACGGGTAGGTATCATAGGCCGACTAAGACTAGCTAACGTATATAAAGACAACAAAGCAAGATAAACACATAAAACAACAAGTACAAGTCAACAATAAGCCATATCCACGGTACAAGTCATCACCTATGTTGTAGCATCTAAACCCAACTGTTGTATAGCAATCTGAATCCATACATCACAGTAGTATCACAATAATAAACATAAACCAAGGTACAATGTGATGCAATAATGTATGTAGGATGAACGCAATGAATATGCAGCTTTGTACAATATATCTCAGATGGAATGACTCCATGTCTCGGAAATCATGACCGATAGGGGACCTGCGAAGTCCATGTACCACTCGCTCTGAAATATTACCTCGAATCGCGAGCACACTCTCACGATCCCGGTAAAGTCCTAGAGCATCGAACACTCCATCGTTCCCGACAAGAAACCTGGAGTAACAAACACTGATCTCTATTTTATGCTCTCCGACAGAAACCTCGGAGGCTACATTCTCTCACATGTCATCATCAGTACCAGAACCATACATATGTCAATGTATCATGGAAATGAGTATGGATATGATGAAATGTGATATCAATAACCAATTCTATCCAAACAAGTACCACACATGGCACACAAGTAATATCAATGATAAGGCTACACAAGAAGCCATAATGAAATCACAACTCTTAGTAGTACATCCCAGAGCAAACAAGTAATATCAATGATAAGGCTACACAATAAGCCACAATGGAATAACAACTCTCAGCAATACCTCCCAGGGCACACAAGTAATATCAATGATAAGGCTACACAATAAGCCACAATAGAATCACAACTCTCAGTACCTCCCAAGGCACACAAGTAATATCAATGATAAGGTTACACAATAAGACACAATGGAATTACTATTCTCATCTCAATATCAATAAAGTAAAGTACCGCAATATCATAGCCATGGTATATCTCTAATCACTAATATCTGAAGTATCAATATGGCAATGAGCTAATAAGTAAATAGAAGAAGATAAGTCAACAACGCAACAAGGCCAAACCTAAGACAATATCCGGCCCAACTTCATACCCGAAGGCTTACATGCATTCTCCGACAAGATCATCTAAACATATGCTTCGCTAGCCGAAGTTTAACCATAGGGTAAACCATATCCTTCCTAGAAGGACAAACAGCAAAGTCTCCAACAATCACACCTTAATCTTTCCTTTCTTTGAGCCTCGAGATAATGAAAGTCTAAACATATCCTAATAATGAACTTAGAATCAAGAAGAACATCATTCAAACCCTACTTCTATTCAAGCCCCCAAATTCCCAACCTATGGAATGGGGTTTATGAACTAGAAAGGTGAAATTAGGAATCTAAAGGTCTCAACATGAAATTAATACTCTAGGTGATCAATTCCCTTCAATATCAAGCTATAAGAACCAACAACTAACTCAAATTCGGATTCTAGGAAAGACCCCCAAATTTGGGTATGAACGCTAACTACTAATTTCATAAATTTGCCACTAATTAGGAAGAAATCAGAAAATAACATATTCTAGTCATGCATTCCATGCTTATTGAAGTTAACCCAATCAATAAATCAAGATTACAAAGCCTTGAAAGAAGAACTCATTGAACCCTCTTTTAATCCTTAAACTCTCAGTGAACTAGCATGACAATGGAATCCTAAGGTGATTATGGAACATGGAATTGCAAAGAAGATAGAAGGACTTACCACAAAGATTTTCCCCCATGAATAGCCTTGAAATGCTCCCAATAACTCTAAAGTCGAAATAAAAATGAATGAGGGACTTAGGGCTTTTAATACTCATTTAATGAACGAATCTGCCTGATGCCCGCTCTTGCGACAACGAGACCGCTGCGGCGGTCCCACTTCGGCAGGTTCTTAAACCACTGTGGCAGTCAGCTAATTAATACACAGGCCGCTTCTGCAGCATGGCCACCACTATAGCGGTGCCGCTGCTGCGATACTAGTGCTGCTATTGCGGGGCGCCATAACCAGAAACTCCAATAAAATCATAATCTCAACCCAAAATCCCAACTATCACATGAGGCCATCTGCTCACATACCACATATGTAAACATACATAAAAATATGCTACGAACACACTTGTGGCCTCGAAATTCCCATCAGGGATCTCATTGACCGAGTCAACCCCCAACACCTCAAAACTAACTTCCCAACCCAAGTCCCAAAATGCACCCGAGTGCATTGGGAGCCGAACCAAATATTTGCACAACTTCTAAAAGATCATCCGGACCTCTCAGAATTGACGAATTCCCGAAAAAGGTTAGTTTATCCAAAAGTCAACTTTGAGCCAACTCTTTTTTGCTTAAAGCCCGGATTTCCCAAAAACTTACCCAGATCAACTTTGATGACCTCGGGAAGTGTGTGAACAGCCCTGGCAGGTCAAATATGAGCTAATAAATCTCGAAAACCCAATAACGACCAAACAGGTCGTTACATTATATCAATTGGATTATAACGAAACCTTAACGTACGAAGATGGTGGAACGCAACCCTACCATCTTCCATAGCTTTTGGGAACTTCATACATCTTCTGACTTACCTTAAGTCACTTACGTCACGAACGGTGTAAAAACATTTCGAGGTGTAACATTCTTCCTCCCTTAAAAACATTCGTCCTCGAATGTAAAAGTACTATTATAATTGTCCTTGACGCCAAAGTTGTTACTTCTAATACATACTTATCGAACATCATTCGGCTTGACATATCAACCTTTCCTAAGCATCATCAATGTTAACTTCAAATTTCCAAACTTCATGGTATTTAATCGGTTTGGACCCGTTGTCGTTGTGATCTTAATTTTTTTTCTTTTTCTGTGCTATATTCCAGTGCCTCTTGATTCTAACTTCTTCTGACATATTTCGGTCATTCCTTGTTGTTCTTCCCTTTTAATGATTCTTTCCTCTTGTCGATTTAGTCCATATTATCACAAATACATCATTTGAAGCTCCCCCTTTGACAAATCCAACTAGCTTATTCTGGTGAAACTGTTATCGAGTTCTAATTCACCTAAGCCATTCTCCGTATTTACCTATGTCATTTCTCCATTTCTCATTCTAACTTCCGCGTTACTTTTTTTACTGAACTTAACTTTTCTTCCTTAGGACTATAAGTCCTACCTCGTTGTTCACCTAATTGTTATTTGATATTGATAATCCTTTATCGTGCCCTTTCTAACGTTCTACTCGTCCATATATATTTGAGATACAATAGCCCTTAGTGCAATATGTCATTGCATAGAGGTTCTGTTATGCCAAGGCTTGGCATTTGATGATTATCCCACTCATACGACGTTTTTTTTTTCACGTAACGTAACCATTTCTTAGTAATGCATTCATCCTTCCGTGTAATAACCCACTTGGTCGTTATAGTCTTTTCGGCACTTTTTGACCTTTCCCCGAGCTTGTTAGCTCATATTTGACCCGAGAGGACCATTGACATGCTTCTCGAGGTGTTCGGATTTGATTTGGGTGACTTTTTGGGAAAATTTGGCTTTAAGCGAAAAAGAGTTGACTCAAAGACTTTTGGGTAAACAGACCTTTTTTAGAAATCCGTCAATTCTGAGAGGTCTGGATGGTCAATTCAAACTTGTGTGCATATCTAGTTTGGTTCCAATGCACTCGGGTGCATTTTGGGACTTGGGTTGGGAAGTTGAAATTGAGGTATCGGGGGTTGACTCGGTCAACGAGACCTCCGTTAGGAATTTTGAGGCCACGAGGTGGTTCGTAGCGTGTTTTTATGTCGGTCTGTGTATGTTGTTTGTGAGCAGATAGCCTCAGGTATTATTCAGACTTCGAATTGAGATTGTAATTATTTTTGGAGAAATCTGGTGCTGGTGTCCGCATTGGCGACACCATTACCGCTTCAGCGGTACCGCCATGCCGGTGGTATTGGCCGTTGTGAAAGCCTAGTGCATCTGAAGGCCGGCCATCACAGAGGTCTGAGAGACTGTCGAGGTGGGACCGTCGCAGCTGCCACAACGGTATCGGGCCTGGTTATTTCATTAATTATGTATTAAAAGCTCTTAATCCCTCATTTATTACTATTCCGAAATCTGGGCTATTGGGAGCAATTCTAGGATATTCTTGGAGGAAATTCTTGGTGGTAAGTTCTTCTAATCCCTTTACTATTCCATTGTCCATAATCACCTTAGAATCCATTTATCTTGACAGTTCATTAAGTGGTTGAATATTAAAAGTGGGTTTAATGAGTTATTCCTTTTAGGCTTCTAAATCATGATTTGTTGGTTGGGTTAGCTTCTTTAAGCATTGAATTGATGATTAAAATCCATTATTTCATAACTTCTTCCTAATTAGTGACTAATTTATGGAATTGAAAGTTAGGGTTTATACCCAAATTTGGGGGGTTTTCCTTGAATCCGAAATTGAGTGAATTGTTGATTTTTCTAGCTTGCTATTGATGGGAATTGATCACCTAGAGGTTTAATTTCATGTTGGGACCTTTAGATTCCTAATTTCACCCTTCTAGTGCATAAACCCTATTTCATAGGTTGGGGATTTGGGTCTTGAATAGAAGTAGGGCTTGTTTTATTTTCTTCTTGATTCTAATTCCATGATTCGAATATGCTTATACTTTCTTGACCTCGAGGCTAAAAGGAAAGGAAAGGATAAGGTGTGATTGTTGGTGATATTGTTGTTCGGCCTTCCAAATAGGTTTCGGTTTACCCTATGGTGAGGCTTCGTTTAGCGAAGCATATATTTAGACGATATTGTCGGAGAACGAATGTAAACCTTCGGGTATGAAGTTGGGTTGGATATTGTCTTAGGTTGGGCCCTGTTGTGTGATTGGGGTTAGCCACCCCGTTGTGTTGTGACTTATGTTGTTTTATTGTTGTTGGCTTGATGCCACGTGGAGATAGTAGATATTGGAGATTATTGATATATCTTGATCTTGATATGGTAGTATCTTACTTGTGACGTTTGATACGAGGACAGTGTTCTATTATGGCTTATTGTATAGCCTTTTCATGATATTTTTGGTGTGCCCATGTGTGGTACTTGTGATATTGATTTGATTATTGACATTAAACTCATACAATGCATGCATTCTCATCCTTCATTATATAATGTTGATACATTGATGATACTTGAGGAAGGGGCTTAGTTAGATGAGAGTAACGTGAGGACCGATATCTGATGGTTGTCCCGGAATCGAGGTTGTGCATTGCGATTGCTGAGGTTTTTGCCGGAATCGTAAGGTAGCGGTATCCAAGGTTGTTGCCGGAGTCGTGAGGTACATGGACTTCACGGGTCCCCTATTGGTTATGTTATGTCCCGTAATTTCGCATAATTGGGAAATCTTGGAAATAATTAAGACTTGTATGTTATAAGGCAATATCTTGATTTTAGTTAATATGTCTAGGTTGTTTATGAAAAATATTGGTGTGGAAATATGGAGGAAGTCCAAGGGCAAATTGGGATTTCGGAAATTAGTTTCAGGAATTACAAAATGAGAGTTTTAATGAATTGGGCTCAACAAAATTTAAGAAAATTGAGGCCCAAGTTCAAGGGGTGGCTGGCCAAGAGACTTGGCCCAACCCATGAAATGGTCATGTGACTCTCATGTGAGCAATTAATCAAGCATATTATATATTGTGTTTATCCTTTAGAAAGTTCAAGAACAACAAAACAAACACAAAAAAATTAGAGAGCACCCCAAAGGACCCTCTCGGCCGAACCCTATAGAGAAAAAAAAATTCCTAGCCTTTGATTTTGATCATAAAAATCTTGTTCTTCTTGTATTCATAGAGTATGCAAGACGCTCTTCGACGTGATACAATTAGTTAAGCGAAAGAACCACGTTTGCGGCAAGTCGGAATTTCAAGAAAAAGGTAAGATTTCTATGTCTTTATGTTATGAAATGGATATATATGTTATAGTGATTAGAATTGGATGAAGAATATGGGATTGTGTTGTGTTGTGCATGGCCGTGTGTGTGGGTGGAAGGTGTTTGGCCGTGTACCATATAGGGAGGAGGAGAAGTGGATTCAAGTTTGTTTGGATTGATTAGTTGTATTATGGTGACCTCTTGTGATGCAAATGACGGTTTAATGAATTTAATTGGCCTTGAAATTCCTTGTATGTAATTATGAGAAATTATGTGAATTTTATATGATTTTTGTGTAAGTATGGGAGTAAGGTTCTAGAATAATAATTCATGTTGTTGTTAATGAGTTTGGAATGAAACAATGCGAGTTAGTATGTTCGTCGTAGTTGTTGACGTTTTGGGTAGAATATGGAAAGCGGCGGATTGCTTAAATCCATATAAATCGCTTGAGACATTATTGGATTGTGTTTGAATAATCTTCAATGAGTAAATAAATATGATAATGTTGATATTGGTTTTATGTTGTGAAGTTTGGATGAAAGTTGTTGAATTATGTAGAAAGAAAGAATATTGACGTTAGAGTGATTTTGTTATGACTTGTGATGTTTGTGATATTGTGGGTTGTTGTTGTTGTTGTATATGGAGCCGAGCTAAGTCTCGGGGTGTTATATATATAGGGAAAATGCTGCCGAAATTTCGGTAGACAAAAATGAGGTTAAGTGAATTCTTAAGCCTTGAAATCCCTAATTGGCAACTTTGACCATTTGCAGATTCTGAGCGAAACGGGACTTGAGTTTTGGGCGAGCGTAAGACGCATATAAGGTATGTAAGGCTACCCATTCCTTCTTTTGGCATGTCTTAGGTATACTAGGTCGATATTGGAGCCCCGAGGGCAATTCTGTTCCTAGAAATCCGAATTGGAAATTTAGTATTATTCATTCAATTGAATTGAATTATAAAACTCATATTATATTGAAAAGTGATCTAATGTCCGAAACTTTTGTAAACGTAATCAAGTTGCCTCGAGACTTCCATGTATGATTCCATAGACCCCAAATGTCTGTGATTCATGTCCGCCACCTCGACTTGACCCGCGGTGGGCCCGCTAGCATCGAGACTTCTTTGTTTGCTCTATTATGCCCATTCTTGTCTAATGTCGGCAAAACACTTTTGGTTTTGAATTTGGTTATCATAAAATAATGTTTGACTGCCACGATATTCTAAACTATATTTTGAACCATAAATACTATGTTGGAAATACTTTTGTGAAACGAACCCCGTATTGACTAGTTATTCGAACTATTTGATTAATGAGTTAGCATATGATATTATCAAGTTTAAAAAGGTGTTTTGACTTATAAGTTGCATTGTTTGCTCACGACTCCGCTGGTGCCCTTATTATGACTTCGTTCACCGGTTCCCGGGCCGGTTATGATTCGTGCGCGATATGATAAATTCTGCCGTATGCTGTGTTACGGTTCCCGAGACCTTGCCATAGGGCCGGGTTTTGTTTGGAGTTATGCTGTGATATGGCTGGTGATATGTTATGCTGATATGTGTGCTCGGGGATGTACGGAGATTTGAACCTTCTGGTGTTATGCTGTGTGTGGCACCAGCGTCGGAGTGGTGACCACGTTCCTGAGCTTTGCATGGTTTTGTTTGCATTATGTATATATGATTTTGATACAGATTTTGATATACTGTTCGGTATTTCCCCTTTGTATCCTGTTTGTTTTCAGTTGTGGCTCATATTTTTGTACTCTATGCTTTACATACTCAGTACATCTTTCGTACTGACCCCCTTTCTTCGGGGGCTGCGTTTCATGCCCGCAGGTACAGACACAGGTGATCCATCGCTGTAGGCTCCACTTTCTGCTATTTCGGAGTACTCCCTTTTGACCGGGAGTCCACTTTTGGTACATACATCTTTTGTTATGTATATATTTTTGTATATCTGACTATTTGAGTACGGTGGGGCCCTGTCCCGTCATATGATTCTGTCGGTCCTGTTTAGAGGTCTGTGGACATGTTTGTGGGTTGGGTCTTTCTGTACAGATGTGTGTATATGATGTGTTTGGGCGATCCCATTCGCCGCGGCGGCCGGTCCGCATATGTTTACATGTTGCCTTGTTGGCCGGTGTGGCCTTTGTTGGTATTTTCTGTGCGTAGGGTTATTTTGGATAGTCTGTAAAACAAAGGAAACTCTGCTGAAATTTTCTGAAAATTATCTAAATTTAGAATATAGCCTTGGCGGCTTCTGCTATATACTTGAATGCATTTGATAGATGGGTTTGGGTGCCCAGATCGGGCACTAGTCACGGCCTACGGGGTTGGGTCGTGACAAAAGTGGTATCAGAGCGGTTTGTCCTCGGAATGTCTACAGGCCGTGTCTCGTAGAGTCTTGTTTATCGGTGTGTTGTGCACCACATCTATAAACAGGAGGCTACAGGGCATTTAGGGTGTTACTTTTCTTTGGAATCTTAGATCGTGCATTAGAGCTGTGCTATTAGGATGATTTTGATCTAATCCGTTATTGTGTTTGCAGTGATACCTCCGAAGAAGGCAACAGTGGCCCAGAAGGGCAAGGTAGGGATGGCAGGCACTAGTCAGGCACAGCGAGTTACCCGGGCTCGTGTTTATGATTTGCCCGAGGTTGTGCCCCATTCAGAGGGATCTGCTACACCACCACCGGCGAAGCCTGGAGCAGGTCCATCAGCAGCTCCAGGGGCCCGAGTACCCGCACCCGAGCCTCCAGCTCCTCAGCCAGGGGCGGAGGACAGGACACTGAGAGAGGCTGTGCAATTATTGACCACATTGGTAGCGGGGCAGGCTCGCAGACGCGGGCGGAGAGATGATGACGATGACGACAGGCGTGACAGCCTGAGGGTTCGAGAGTTCCTATTATGTGGCCCTCCAGAGTTTTTCGGGTCTAAGCCCGACGAGGAACCCCATGACTTTATTCGGGGGATGCGGCGCTCACTAGATTTGGTCAGGGCTTCAGAGACTGAGTCTGTTGAGTTGGCTTCGCATAGACTACGGGATGTTGCTGCTCACTGGTATGAGTCCTGGGAGCTATCCAGGGGTGAGGGTGCTACCCCAGCTACTTGGGACGAGTTCGTGACTGCTTTCACTCACCACTTTTTGCCCCCAGAGTTACGGCGGGCGCGGGTTGACAGATTTTTGCATTTGCAGCAGAGGGGTCGGAGCGTCCGTGAGTATAATATGAAGTTTGATTCTTTGGCCCGGTATGCACCTGCCATAGTAGCAGATATGGCCGATCGGATGCACAGATACGTGATGGGGTTAGATCGCTATTTGATTGATGGCTGTATGGCGGTGGCATTGCAGACAGACATGGATATTGCCCGACTACAGGCTTATGCCCTGGGCATGGAGGACCGACATAGAGCTGATTATTCCAGCAGGGATCGGGACAGGAGGCCGCCCAAGAGGGCCAGATCCGTAGGTTATTTTGGAGATTCTCGTGGCGGACAGCCTCAGCAGCAGCAGTCAGGCAGACATCCTTCTCCGTAAGGCCGGGGTACACAGCCAGCCGGTAGGAGATTTGACAGTGCAGGACCGTCTAGGGCCGGTCAGAGTTACAGAGCATCAGGTTCACAGGTAGCTAGAGGTCCCAGCCAACCCAGACCACCCAGGCCCCGTTGTTCTCATTGCGGGAAATCATATCCCGGGGAGTGCTATCGAGTTACCGGAGCCTGTTTTTCATGCGGCGGTCAGGGCCATATTATGCGAGATTGTCCGTTGGCGAGCGGTTCCGGTAGTGTAGCTCAGCCGACGGCATCAGCCGCTGGTTCATCATCTGCTCCATCAGTTGCGCGCCCTGCGGGGCGAGGTATGCCGGCGGGACGCGGTCGAGGTCGTGGCAGTGCTTCGGGTTCTAGCGGTCCCTCGAACTGCATATACGCATTGGCCAGCCGCCAGGATCAGGAGGCTTCGCCGAATGTCGTCGCAGGTACATTACTGGTTTTCTCCAGATCTGTATATGCACTGATTGATCCTGGCTCTACTTTATCATATATTTCCCCGCTCGTTGCTAGTAAAATTGGGATAGTGTCTGAGCCTATAGAGCCATTTGAGGTAGCTACCCCGGTCGGGGATTGTATTATAGCGAGGCAGGTATACAGGGATTGTTCTGTGACTATATGTGATCGCTGCACTAAAGCTGATTTGATAGAATTAGATATGCTGGAATTTGATGTCATTGTGGGTATGGACTGGTTGGCTTCCTGTTATGCTAATGTTGACTGCCAGAAAAAGGTAGTCCATTTTCAGTTTCCAGGGGAACCAGTTATAGAGTGGTTCGGGTCTACAGCATCGCCGAGGGGTAAGCTTATTTCGTACCTTAAGGCTAAGAAGATGATTCAGAAAGGTTATATCTATCATTTGGTTCGGGTGCACGATACTACAGCCGAGACACCTACTCTTCAGTCTGTTCCGGTTGTTAATGAATTCCCAGATGTGTTTCCAGATAAGCTTCCGGGTCTTCCGCCTGAACGGGAGATAGATTTCACTATAGACTTGTTGCCAGATACGCAGCCTATATCTATTCCTCCGTACAGAATGGCACCGGCTGAATTGAAGGAATTGAAAGAGCAGCTGAAGGATCTGTTGGATAAAGGCTTTATCAGACCCAACACATCACCCTGGGGAGCGCCGATATTATTCGTAAGAAAGAAAGATGGGTCACTGCGAATGTGTATTGATTATCGACAATTAAATAAGGTGACTATAAAGAATAAATATCCCCTCCCCCGGATTGATGATTTGTTTGATCAGTTGCAGGGTTCCAAATATTTTTCAAAGATAGATTTGCGCTCGAGTTATCATCAGGTGCGAGTGCGAGAATCAGATATTCCGAAGACTGCTTTCAGGACCCGGTACGGGCATTATGAATTCAGAGTGATGTCTTTCGGGCTGACTAATGCTCCAGCGGTATTCATGGATCTGATGAATCGGGTATTTCGTCCTTTCCTGGATATGTTCGTGATTGTGTTTATTGATGATATTTTGATTTATTGACGATCAGCAGAGGAGCATTCAGATCATTTGAGAACAGTACTTGGCATTCTTCGGCAAAAAAATTTTATGCTACATTTTCCAAATGTGAATTCTGGTTAACTTCTGTGGCATTCTTGGGGCATATTGTTGGAGCAGATGGTATTCGGGTCGATACGCAGAAGATTGAAGCTGTGCAGAATTGGCCCAGGCCTACTACACCGACAGAGGTTCGCAGTTTTCTGGGGTTAGCCGGATATTATCGGAGGTTCGTGGAAAATTTTTCTTCTATTGCGGCACCACTGACGAAGCTTACTTAGAAAGCAGTAAAATTTCAGTGGACTGATGCCTGCGAGCGCAGCTTTCAGATGTTGAAAGAAAAATTAATTACAACTCCAGTTTTAGCCCTTCCAGAAGGATCAGACGGGTATGTTGTCTATTGTGATGCTTTTGGTATTTGGATAGGCTGTGTGTTGATGCAGCACGGTCGAGTGATAGCCTATGCCTCCCGGCAGCTCAGACCGTACGAGAAGAATTATCCCACTCATGATCTTGAGTTGGCCGCGGTGATTCACGCTTTGAAGATTTGGCGGCACTATTTATATGGGGTCCATGTTGATATTTATACGGACCATAAGAGTCTCCAGTATATTTTTAAGCAGAAGGAACTGAATTTGCGGCAGAGAAGATGGCTTGAATTGTTGAAAGATTATGACGTTGATATTCTGTACCATCCTGGGAAAGCCAATGTGGTAGCAGATGCACTTAGCCGCAAGTCTATGGGCAGCTTGGCTGATGTACCACCTGGTAAGAAAGATTTGGTTCGTGAAATTCATCAGTTGGCCAGCCTTGGAGTTCGTTTGGTAGATTCTGGAGATTCTGTGATTTCTGTTCATGCAGTTGTTGAATCATCTATTATAGAAGAAGTAAAGCAGCGACAGTTTGAGGATCCTATTCTGGTTCAGTACAGAGATGTGGCTCTTAATAAAGAAAAGACTCCATTTGAAATTTCGCCTGAAGGGGTATTATTATATGAAGGCAGATTCTGTGTACCGGATGTTGCAGGCTTACAGCGACAAATCATGGGCGAGGCGCATAATGCACGGTATTCTGTTCATCCTGGTTCCACTAAAATATATCATGATCTCAGGTGCTTGTATTGGTGGGACGGTATGAAGAAAGATATTGCCGAGTTCGTTAGTCAGTGCCCGAATTGTCAACAAGTTAAAATTGAACATCAGAAGCCCGGTGGGTTATTGCAGGAGATGGAAATTCCAGCCTGGAAATGGGAAATGATTAATATGGATTTCGTTGTTGGATTACCGCGCACTCCACGCCGGTATGATTCTATTTGGGTTATTGTTGACAGATTGACGAAATCAGCCCATTTTCTTCCGGTCCGAACTACTTATTCGGCTGAGGACTATGCTAGATTGTATATCAGAGAGATAGTCAGACTTCACGGAGTCCCTGTATCTTTTATTACTGACCGAGGTGCCCAGTTTACAGCAAATTTCTGGAGGTCATTTCAGGAGGGATTAGGGACTCAGGTGAGCCTCAGTACAGCTTTTCATCCTCAGTCCGACGGGCAGGCCGAGCGCACTATTCAGACGCTGGAAGATATGTTGCGGGCCTGCGTTATTGATTTCAGAGGCAGCTGGGATGATCATTTGCCGCTTATTGAATTTTCCTATAATAAGAGCTATCACTCCAGTATTCAGATGGCACCGTACGAAGCTCTTTATGGCAGGAAATACAGATCTCCTATTGGGTGGTTCGATGTGGGCGAAACCAAATTAATTGGGCCAGATGTGATCCAGGAAGCAGTGGATAAAGTAAAACTTATTCGGGAGCGATTATTGGCTGCACAGAGTCAACAGAAACATATGCAGACAGACGACGTCGACTATTAGAGTTCCAGATTGGCGACTGGGTATTTCTGAAGGTGTCGCCTATGAAGGGTGTTATGAGATTCGGTAAAAAGGGTAAGTTAAGCCCGCGGTATATCGGGCCGTATCAGATCATTCGGAAGATAGGCGAGGTCGCCTATGAGCTAGACTTACCATCCGATTTGGAGGCAGTGCACCCGGTATTTCATGTGTCCATGCTGCGAAAATGTATTGGTGATCCTTCCAGAATATTCCCAGTAAATGACATTCAGGTAACGGAGCATTTGTCTTATGAAGAGCAGCCTATAACTATTCTGGATCGGCAGGTCAAGAGACTACGTACTAAGGAAGTGCCTTCTGTTAAAGTCCTGTGGCGCAACAACAACCGGGAAGAAATGACCTGGGAGGCGGAGGATGAGATGAAGAAGAAATACCCCCACTTATTTCCTACGCCCACAGGTAATCTAAATTTTTAAGTTTGTTGTGTTGATTGACGAATGAATTATGTGTGCTAATCATAAAGAGAGACTCCCCCGTTATGTTTATAAGACTAATTTAACATTCGGGGACGAATGTTCTAAAGGGGGGAGAATGTTATGTCCCGTAATTTCGCATAATTGGGAAATCTTGGAAATAATTAAGACTTGAATGTTATAAGGCAATATCTTGATTTTAGTTAATATGTCTAGGTTGTTTATGAAAAATATTGGTGTGGAAATATGGAGGAAGTCCAAGGGCAAATTGAGATTTCGGAAATTAGTTTCGGGAATTACAAAATGAGAGTTTTAACGAATTGGGCTCAACAAAATTTAAGAAAATTGAGGCCCAAGTTCAAGGGGTGGCCGGCCAAGAGACTTGGCCCAACCCATGAAATGGTCATGTGACTCTCATGTGAGCAATTAATCAAGCATATTATATATAGTGTTTATCCTTTAGAAAGTTCAAGAACAACAAAACAAACACAAAAAAATTAGAGAGCACCCCAAAGGACCCTTTCGGCCGAACCCTATAGAGAAAAAAAAAATTCCTAGCCTTTGATTTTGATCATAAAAATCTTGTTCTTCTTGTATTCATAGAGTATGCAAGACGCTCTCCGACGTGATACAATTAGTTAAGCGAAAGAACCACGTTTGCGGCAAGTCCGAATTTCAAGAAAAAGGTAAGATTTCTATGTCTTTATGTTATGAAATGGATATATATGTTATGGTGATTACAATTGGATGAAGAATATGGGATTGTGTTGTGTTGTGCATGGCCGTGTGTGTGGGTGGAAGGTGTTTGGCCGTGTACCATATAAGGAGGAGGAGAAGTGGATTCAAGTTTGTTTGGATTGATTAGTTGTATTATGGTGACCTCTTGTGATGCAAATGAGGGTTTAATGAATTGAATTGGCATTGAAATTCCTTGTATGTAATTATGAGAAATTATGTGAATTTTATATGATTTTTGTGTAAGTATGGGAGTAAGGTTCTAGAATAAGAATTCATGTTGTTGTTAATGAGTTTGGAATGAAACAATGCGAGTTAGTATGTTCGTCGTAGTTGTTGACGTTTCGGGTAGAATATGGAAAGCGGCGGATTGCTTAAATCCATATAAATCGCTTGAGACATTATTGGATTGTGTTTGAATAATCTTCAATGAGTAAATAAATATGATAATGTTTATATTGGTTTGATGTTGTGAAGTTTGGATGAAAGTTGTTGAATTATGTAGAAAGAAAGAATATTGACGTTAGAGTGATTTTGTTATGACTTGTGATGTTTGTGATATTGTGGGTTGTTGTTGTTGTTGTTGTATATGGAGCCGACCTAAGTTTCGGGGTGTTATATATATAGGGGAAATGCTGCCGAAATTTCGGTAGACAAAAATGAGGTTAAGTGAATTCTTAAGCCTTGAAATCCCTAATTGGCAACTTTGACCATTTGCAGATTCTGAGCGAAACGGGACTTGAGTTTTGGGCGAGCGTAAGACGCATATAAGGTATGTAAGGCTACGCATTCCTTTTTTTGGCATGTCTTAGGTATATTAGGTCGATATTGGAGCCCCGAGGGAAATTCTGTTCCTAGAAATCCGAATTGGAAATTTAGTATTATTCATTCAATTGAATTGAATTATAAAACTCATATTATATTGAAAAGTGATCTAATGTCCGAAACTTTTGTAAACGTAATCATGTTGCCTCGAGACTTCCATGTATGATTCCATAGACCCCAAATGTATGTGATTCATGTCCGCCACCTCGACTTGACCCGCGGTGGGCCCGCTAGCATCGAGACTTCTTTGTTTGCTCTATTATGCTCATTCTTGTCTAATGTCGGCAAAACACGTTTGGTTATGAATTTGGTTATCATAAAATAATGTTTGACTGCCACGATATTCTAAACTATATTTTGAACCATAAATACTATGTTGGAAATACTTTTGTGAAACGAACCCCGTATTGACTAGTTATTCGAACTATTTGATTAATGAGTTAGCATATGATATTATCAAGTTTAAAAAGGTGTTTTGACTTATAAGTTGCATTGTTTGCTCACGACTCTGCTCGTGCCCTTATTATGACTTCGTTCACCGATTCCCGGGCCGGTTATGATTCATGCGCGATATGATAAATTTGGTTGTATGCTGTGTTACGGTTCCCGAGACCTCGCCATAGGGCCGGGTTCCATTTGGAGTTATGCTGTGATATGGATGGTGATATGTTATGCTGATATGTGTGCTCGGGGACGTACGGAGATTTGAACCTTCTGGTGTTATGCTGTGTGTGGCACCAGCGTCGGAGTGGTGACCACGTTCCTGAGCTTTGCATGGTTTTGTTTGCATTATGTATATATGGTTTTGATACAGATTTTGATATACTGTTCGGTATTTCCCCTTTGTATCCTGTTTGTTTTCAGTTGTGGCTCATATTTCTGTACTCTATGCTTTACATACTCAGTACATCTTTCGTACTGACCACCTTTCTTCGGGGGCTGCGTTTCATGCCCGCAGGTACAGACACAGGTGATCCATCGCTGTAGGCTCCACTTTCTGCTATTTCGGAGTACTCCCTTTTGATCCAGAGTCCACTTTTGGTACATACATCTTTTGTTATGTATATATTTCTGTATATCTGACTATTTGGGTATGGCGGGGCCCTATCCCATCATATGATTCTGTCAGTCTGTTTAGAGGTCTGTGGACATGTTTGTTGGTTGGGTCTTTCTGTACGGATGTGTGTATATGATGTGTTTGGGCGATCCCATTCGCCACGGCGGCCGGTCCGCATATGTTTACATGTTGCCTTGTTGGCTGGTGTGGCCTTTGTTGGTATTTTCTGTGCGCAGGGTTATTTTGGATAGTCTGTAAAATAAAGGAAACTCTGCCGAAATTTTTTGAAAATTATCTAAATTTAGAATATAGCCTTGGCGGCTTGTGCTATATACTTGAATGCATTTGATAGATGGGTTTGGGTGCCCAGATCGGGCACTAGTCACGGCCTACGGGGTTGGGTCGTGACAAAAGTGGTATCAGAGCGGTTTGTCCTCGGAATGTCTACAGGCCGTGTCTCGTAGAGTCTTGTTTATCGGTGTGTTGTGCACCACATCTATAAACAGGAGGCTACAGGGCATTTAGGGTGTTACTTTTCTTTGGAATCTTAGATCGTGCATTAGAGCTGTGCTATTAGGATGATTTTGATCTAATCCGTTATTGTGTTTGCAGTGATACCTCCGAAGAAGGCAACAGCGGCCCAGAAGGGCAAGGCAGGGATGGCAGGCACTAGTCAGGCACAGCGAGTTACCCGGGCTCGTGTTTATGATTTGCCCGAGGTTGTGCCCCATTCAGAGGGATCTGCTACACCACCACCGGCGAAGCCTGGAGCAGGTCCATCAGCAGCTCCAGGGGCCCGAGTACCCGCACCCGAGCCTCCAGCTCCTCAGCCAGGGGCGGAGGACAGGACACTGAGAGAGGCTGTGCAATTATTGACCACATTGGTAGCGGGGCAGGCTCGCAGACGCGGGCGGAGAGATGATGACGATGACGACAGGCGTGACAGCCTGAGGGTTCGAGAGTTCCTATTATGTGGCCCTCCAGAGTTTTTCGGGTCTAAGCCCGACGAGGACCCCCATGACTTTATTCGGGGGATGCGGCGCTCACTAGATTTGGTCAGGGCTTCAGAGACTGAGTCTGTTGAGTTGGCTTCGCATAGACTACGGGATGTTGCTGCTCACTGGTATGAGTCCTGGGAGCTATCCAGGGGTGAGGGTGCTACCCCAGCTACTTGGGACGAGTTCGTGACTGCTTTCACTCACCACTTTTTGCCCCCAGAGTTACGGCGGGCGCGGGTTGACAGATTTTTGCATTTGCAGCAGAGGGGTCGGAGCGTCCGTGAGTATAATATGAAGTTTGATTCTTTGGCCCGGTATGCACCTGCCATAGTAGCAGATATGGCCGATCGGATGCACAGATACGTGATGGGGTTAGATCGCTATTTGATTGATGGCTGTATGGCGGTGGCATTGCAGACAGACATGGATATTGCCCGACTACAGGCTTATGCCCTGGGCATGGAGGACCGACATAGAGCTGATTATTCCAGCAGGGATCGGGACAGGAGGCCGCCCAAGAGGGCCAGATCCGTAGGTTATTTTGGAGATTCTCGTGGCGGACAGCCTCAGCAGCAGCAGTCAGGCAGACATCCTTCTCCGTAAGGCCGGGGTACACAGCCAGCCGGTAGGAGATTTGACAGTGCAGGACCGTCTAGGGCCGGTCAGAGTTCCAGAGCATCAGGTTCACAGGTAGCTAGAGGTCCCAGACCACCCAGGCCCCGTTGTTCTCATTGCGGGAAATCACATCCCGGGGAGTGCTATCGAGTTACCGGAGCCTGTTTTTCATGCGGCGGTCAGGGCCATATTATGCGAGATTGTCCGTTGGCGAGCGGTTCCGGTAGTGTAGCTCAGCCGACGGCATCAGCCGCTGGTTCATCATCTGCTCCATCAGTTGCGCGCCCTGCGGGGCGAGGTATGCCGGCGGGACGCGGTCGAGGTCATGGTAGTGCTTCGGGTTCTAGCGGTCCCTCGAACTGCATATACGCATTGGCCAGCCGCCAGGATCAGGAGGCTTCGCCGAATGTCGTCGCAGGTACATTACTGGTTTTCTCCAGATCTGTATATGCACTGATTGATCCTGGCTCTACTTTATCATATATTTCCCCGCTCGTTGCTAGTAAAATTGGGATAGTGTCTGAGCCTATAGAGCCATTTGAGGTAGCTACCCCGGTCGGGGATTGTATTATAGCGAGGCAGGTATACAGGGATTGGTCTGTGACTATATGTGATCGCTGCACTAAAGCTGATTTGATAGAATTAGATATGCTGGAATTTGATGTCATTGTGGGTATGGACTGGTTGGCTTCCTGTTATGCTAATGTTGACTGCCAGAAAAAGGTAGTCCATTTTCAGTTTCCAGGGGAACCAGTTATAGAGTGGTTCGGGTCTACAGCATCGCCGAGGGGTAAGCTTATTTCGTACCTTAAGGCTAAGAAGATGATTCAGAAAGGTTATATCTATCATTTGGTTCGGGTGCACGATACTACAGCCGAGACACCTACTCTTCAGTCTGTTCCGGTTGTTAATGAATTCCCAGATGTGTTTCCAGATAAGCTTCCGGGTCTTCCGCCTGAACGGGAGATAGATTTCACTATAGACTTGTTGCCAGATACGCAGCCTATATCTATTCCTCCGTACAGAATGGCACCGGCTGAATTGAAGGAATTGAAAGAGCAGCTGAAGGATCTGTTGGATAAAGGCTTTATCAGACCCAACACATCACCCTGGGGAGCGCCGATATTATTCGTAAGAAAGAAAGATGGGTCACTGCGAATGTGTATTGATTATCGACAATTAAATAAGGTGACTATAAAGAATAAATATCCCCTCCCCCGGATTGATGATTTGTTTGATCAGTTGCAGGGTTCCAAATATTTTTCAAAGATAGATTTGCGCTCGAGTTATCATCAGGTGCGAGTGCGAGAATCAGATATTCCGAAGACTGCTTTCAGGACCCGGTACGGGCATTATGAATTCAGAGTGATGTCTTTCGGGCTGACTAATGCTCCAGCGGTATTCATGGATCTGATGAATCGGGTATTTCGGCCTTTCCTGGATATGTTCGTGATTGTGTTTATTGATGATATTTTGATTTATTGACGATCAGCAGAGGAGCATTCAGATCATTTGAGAACAGTACTTGGCATTCTTCGGCAAAAAAATTTTATGCTACATTTTCCAAATGTGAATTCTGGTTAACTTCTGTGGCATTCTTGGGGCATATTGTTGGAGCAGATGGTATTCGGGTCGATACGCAGAAGATTGAAGCTGTGCAGAATTGGCCCAGGCCCACTACACCGACAGAGGTTCGCAGTTTTCTGGGGTTAGCCGGATATTATCGGAGGTTCGCGGAAAATTTTTCTTCTATTGCGGCACCACTGACGAAGCTTACTTAGAAAGCAGTAAAATTTCAGTGGACTGATGCCTGCGAGTGCAGCTTTCAGATGTTGAAAGAAAAATTAATTACAGCTCCAGTTTTAGCCCTTCCAGAAGGATCAGACGGGTATGTTGTCTATTGTGATGCTTTTGGTATTTGGATAGGCTGTGTGTTGATGCAGCACGGTCGAGTGATAGCCTATGCCTCCCGGCAGCTCAGACCGTACGAGAAGAATTATCCCACTCATGATCTTGAGTTGGCCGCGGTGATTCACGCTTTGAAGATTTGGCGGCACTATTTATATGGGGTCCATGTTGATATTTATACGGACCATAAGAGTCTCCAGTATATTTTTAAGCAGAAGGAACTGAATTTGCGGCAGAGAAGATGGCTTGAATTATTGAAAGATTATGACGTTGATATTCTGTACCATCCTGGGAAAGCCAATGTGGTAGCAGATGCACTTAGCCGCAAGTCTATGGGCAGCTTGGCTGATGTACCACCTGGTAAGAAAGATTTGGTTCGTGAAATTCATCAGTTGGCCAGCCTTGGAGTTCGTTTGGTAGATTCTGGAGATTCTGTGATTTCTGTTCATGCAGTTGCTGAATCATCTATTATAGAAGAAGTAAAGCAGCGACAGTTTGAGGATCCTATTCTGGTTCAGTACAGAGATGTGGCTCTTAATAAAGAAAAAAAGACTCCGTTTGAAATTTCGCCTGAAGGGGTATTATTATATGAAGGCAGATTCTGTGTACCGGATGTTGCAGGCTTACGGCGACAAATCATGGGCGAGGCACATAATGCACGGTATTCTGTTCATCCTGGTTCCACTAAAATATATCATGATCTCAGGTGCTTGTATTGGTGGGACGGTATGAAGAAAGATATTGCCGAGTTCGTTAGTCAGTGCCCGAATTGTCAACAAGTTAAAATTGAACATCAGAAGCCCGGTGGGTTATTGCAGGAGATGGAAATTCCAGCCTGGAAATGGGAAATGATTAATATGGATTTCGTTGTTGGGTTACCGCGCACTCCACGCCGGTATGATTCTATTTGGGTTATTGTTGACAGATTGACGAAATCAGCCCATTTTCTTCCGGTCCGGACTACTTATTCGGCTGAGGACTATGCTAGATTGTATATCAGAGAGATAGTCAGACTTCACGGAGTCCCTGTATCTTTTATTACTGACCGAGGTGCCCAGTTTACAGCAAATTTCTGGAGGTCATTTCAGGAGGGATTAGGGACTCAGGTGAGCCTCAGTACAGCTTTTCATCCTCAGTCCGACGGGCAGGCCGAGCGCACTATTCAGACGCTAGAAGATATGTTGCGGGCCTGCGTTATTGATTTCAGAGGCAGCTGGGATGATCATTTGCCGCTTATTGAATTTTCCTATAATAAGAGCTATCACTCCAGTATTCAGATGGCACCGTACGAAGCTCTTTATGGCAGGAAATACAGATCTCCTATTGGGTGGTTCGATGTGGGCGAAACCAAATTAATTGGGCCAGATGTGATCCAGGAAGCAGTGGATAAAGTAAAACTTATTCGGGAGCGATTATTGGCTGCACAGAGTCTACAGAAACATATGCAGACAGACGACGTCGACCATTAGAGTTCCAGATTGGCGACTGGGTATTTCTGAAGGTGTCGCCTATGAAGGGTGTTATGAGATTCGGTAAAAAGGGTAAGTTAAGCCCGCGGTATATCGGGCCGTATCAGATCATTCGGAAGATAGGCGAGGTCGCCTATGAGCTAGACTTACCATCCGATTTGGAGGCAGTGCACCCGGTATTTCATATGTCCATGCTGCGAAAATGTATTGGTGATCCTTCCAGAATATTCCCAGTAAATGACATTCAGGTAACGGAGCATTTGTCTTATGAAGAGCAGCCTATAACTATTCTGGATCGGCAGGTCAAGAGACTACGTACTAAGGAAGTGCCTTCTGTTAAAGTCCTGTGGCGCAACAACAACCGGGAAGAAATGACCTGGGAGGCGGAGGATGAGATGAAGAAGAAATACCCCCACTTATTTCCTACGCCCACAGGTAATCTAAATTTTTAAGTTTGTTGTGTTGATTGACGAATGAATTATGTGTGCTAATCATAAAGAGAGACTCCCCCGTTATGTTTATAAGACTAATTTAACATTCGGGGACGAATGTTCTAAAGGGGGGAGAATGTTATGTCCCGTAATTTCGCATAATTGGGAAATCTTGGAAATAATTAAGACTTGAATGTTATAAGGCAATATCTTGATTTTAGTTAATATGTCTAGGTTGTTTATGAAAAATATTGGTGTGGAAATATGGAGGAAGTCCAAGGGCAAATTGAGATTTCGGAAATTAGTTTCGGGAATTACAAAATGAGAGTTTTAACGAATTGGGCTCAACAAAATTTAAGAAAATTGAGGCCCAAGTTCAAGGGGTGGCCGGCCAAGAGACTTGGCCCAACCCATGAAATGGTCATGTGACTCTCATGTGAGCAATTAATCAAGCATATTATATATAGTGTTTATCCTTTAGAAAGTTCAAGAACAACAAAACAAACACAAAAAAATTAGAGAGCACCCCAAAGGACCCTCTCGGCCGAACCCTATAGAGAAAAAAAAAATTCCTAGCCTTTGATTTTGATCATAAAAATCTTGTTCTTCTTGTATTCATAGAGTATGCAAGACGCTCTCCGACGTGATACAATTAGTTAAGCGAAAGAACCACGTTTGCGGCAAGTCCGAATTTCAAGAAAAAGGTAAGATTTCTATGTCTTTATGTTATGAAATGGATATATATGTTATAGTGATTACAATTGGATGAAGAATATGGGATTGTGTTGTGTTGTGCATGGCCGTGTGTGTGGGTGGAAGGTGTTTGGCCGTGTACCATATAAGGAGGAGGAGAAGTGGATTCAAGTTTGTTTGGATTGATTAGTTGTATTATGGTGACCTCTTGTGATGCAAATGAGGGTTTAATGAATTGAATTGGCATTGAAATTCCTTGTATGTAATTATGAGAAATTATGTGAATTTTATATGATTTTTGTGTAAGTATGGGAGTAAGGTTCTAGAATAAGAATTCATGTTGTTGTTAATGAGTTTGGAATGAAACAATGCGAGTTAGTATGTTCGTCGTAGTTGTTGACGTTTCGGGTAGAATATGGAAAGCGGCGGATTGCTTAAATCCATATAAATCGCTTGAGACATTATTGGATTGTGTTTGAATAATCTTCAATGAGTAAATAAATATGATAATGTTTATATTGGTTTGATGTTGTGAAGTTTGGATGAAAGTTGTTGAATTATGTAGAAAGAAAGAATATTGACGTTAGAGTGATTTTGTTATGACTTGTGATGTTTGTGATATTGTGGGTTGTTGTTGTTGTTGTTGTATATGGAGCCGACCTAAGTTTCGGGGTGTTATATATATAGGGGAAATGCTGCCGAAATTTCGGTAGACAAAAATGAGGTTAAGTGAATTCTTAAGCCTTGAAATCCCTAATTGGCAACTTTGACCATTTGCAGATTCTGAGCGAAACGGGACTTGAGTTTTGGGCGAGCGTAAGACGCATATAAGGTATGTAAGGCTACGCATTCCTTTTTTTGGCATGTCTTAGGTATATTAGGTCGATATTGGAGCCCCGAGGGAAATTCTGTTCCTAGAAATCCGAATTGGAAATTTAGTATTATTCATTCAATTGAATTGAATTATAAAACTCATATTATATTGAAAAGTGATCTAATGTCCGAAACTTTTGTAAACGTAATCATGTTGCCTCGAGACTTCCATGTATGATTCCATAGACCCCAAATGTATGTGATTCATGTCCGCCACCTCGACTTGACCCGCGGTGGGCCCGCTAGCATCGAGACTTCTTTGTTTGCTCTATTATGCTCATTCTTGTCTAATGTCGGCAAAACACGTTTGGTTATGAATTTGGTTATCATAAAATAATGTTTGACGGCCACGATATTCTAAACTATATTTTGAACCATAAATACTATGTTGGAAATACTTTTGTGAAACGAACCCCGTATTGACTAGTTATTCGAACTATTTGATTAATGAGTTAGCATATGATATTATCAAGTTTAAAAAGGTGTTTTGACTTATAAGTTGCATTGTTTGCTCACGACTCTGCTCGTGCCCTTATTATGACTTCGTTCACCGATTCCCGGGCCGGTTATGATTCATGCGCGATATGATAAATTCGGTTGTATGCTGTGTTACGGTTCCCGAGACCTCGCCATAGGGCCGGGTTCCGTTTGGAGTTATGCTGTGATATGGATGGTGATATGTTATGCTGATATGTGTGCTCGGGGACGTACGGAGATTTGAACCTTCTGGTGTTATGCTGTGTGTGGCACCAGCGTCGGAGTGGTGACCACGTTCCTGAGCTTTGCATGGTTTTGTTTGCATTATGTATATATGGTTTTGATACAGATTTTGATATACTAATCGGTATTTCCCCTTTGTATCCTGTTTGTTTTCAGTTGTGGCTCATATTTCTGTACTCTATGCTTTACATACTCAGTACATCTTTCGTACTGACCATCTTTCTTCGGGGGCTGCGTTTCATGCCCGCAGGTACAGACACAGGTGATCCATCGCTGTAGGCTCCACTTTCTGCTATTTCGGAGTACTCCCTTTTGATCCAGAGTCCACTTTTGGTACATACATCTTTTGTTATGTATATATTTCTGTATATCTGACTATTTGGGTATGGCGGGGCCCTATCCCGTCATATGATTCTGTCAGTCTGTTTAGAGGTCTGTGGACATGTTTGTTGGTTGGGTCTTTCTGTACGGATGTGTGTATATGATGTGTTTGGGCGATCCCATTCGCCACGGCGGCCGGTCCGCATATGTTTACATGTTGCCTTGTTGGCTGGTGTGGCCTTTGTTGGTATTTTCTGTGCGCAGGGTTATTTTGGATAGTCTGTAAAACAAAGGAAACTCTGCCGAAATTTTCTGAAAATTATCTAAATTTAGAATATAGCCTTGGCGGCTTGTGCTATATACTTGAATGCATTTGATAGATGGGTTTGGGTGCCCAGATCGGGCACTAGTCACGGCCTACGGGATTGGGTCGTGACAGGTTATGCTACCGAGACGTAGAGATTTCCGTCCGGAGTACATGTGTACACACCATTGCATTGCATTCACATTCCTTACATTATTGTATTGCATTGCACATTGGCTTCTATTGTGATATTCTTGTGATGTATTTGTGATATACGAATTCAGGTTGTGTATTTGAGACTTGGCACAATTGTGTTTAGATGTTATAACCTAGCTGATGACGCATACTTGGATTTTCGCTTGTGTTTGACTTATACCTTGTTGATTTACCTGTTTATCTTACTTTATTGACTTGATATGTGTTAGCTAAACTTAGTCGGCCTATGATACCTACCAGTACTTGTTGTTTGTACTGACCTGCACTTGCTGTATTCTTTTATGAATGCAGTGTTCCAGGTAGGATCTACCTCTACTTCTAGTGGCTGATTGTGGTGCGAGAGCTGCTCCTAAGAGTCTTACAAGGTGAGCACAAGGACGTCCGCCGCCTTGGAGATTCTTCCTTATCTATGTATTAGTTCACATTCCGCGACATATTCAGACTTTGATGTATTTTGTTACGTTCAGACTTGTAGTACCTAGTTAGAGGCTCTTGTATGGTTAGACCAGACTCTGGATGGATTTGATGTATTTTCTTACTTCCGCACCTTTCTATCTATTATTTTGTTAGACTTACGTAGTTCTATTTCTTCTACTTAATTATTTATCGATTTATGTATTTGATATTATTGGGATAGGGGTTCGCCTACCGAGGTGGGAAAGATTATATTATCTGAGTATAACAATATATATATATATATATATATATATATATATATATATATATATATATATATATATATATATATATATATATATATGACATTTGGAGATCGTATGGAGTAAATCAGTTAACACGTTACTTGATGATAGCCCTCGTAACCATAAGGTGGGGCTCACATGTCGGGATTTTGTAAAGGACATATGAAAAGTGATATGAGTAGTACATGGAAAGTTGAGCAAATCTTAAGAAGGACCCTTAAGCCAAATATGGGCAGAAGCCCTCAAAAAGGATGATTTAAAGATACATTTTCGGATGACCTGACTTGGAGGGGCAAAAACGCTACTATAAGTTTGGAATTTGGAAAAACATCAAGAATAAAAATTGTAGATAATTGAAAGAGATTTCAAACCGTAGGTCGTGGGCCCTCACACAACATCGGGATCAAAAGTTATGGCCATTTTAAGATCAAGACTCTAAGCTGCCCAAAGGCTCCGCGGGCCCCACTTGAGGAAGTCGGTGAAACCGACCTAGGAGGGGTATAAATACCCCCCATCAACCCCGTTTTTTCAGCAAAATAACATTCTAAAGAGTTCTAGAAATTTCTCCACACCTCCCCCAAACATTATAGTCCAATAAATCAAGAATTCAACAGGATTACGCTAAATTAGTCCACAAAAGGTGATTGTTCTTGCTTCTACGTAACTTTGGGGTTGGAGGAAGTTGATGTGGCTGAGTTTCTTCAAGTATAAGGTATATTATTCATCCTATTTCTTATGTTGAGTTTATTTGAAGGATTAGCAATCCTAAAAAGTGAAAAATAGTTATGGAGGAAAGGTCATAAAGTGTTGTGTTGTAGTTGTTGTGTTTATGGGCTGTTTTGAACATGTTGTGGCCGTGTGGCTGGGCTGATTTATATGTGTAAAGATGGTATCGAATGTTGTTAGTGTGTTGATGAGATTATACTCCTTGATCGGGATGAAAGGAAGTACATATTGTTGTTGTATGTTGAAAAACATCTTGTGGGATGTTTATGGAATATATTGCTATGAATAATAGTGTTGTTGATGTTGGTATTGTTGTTGTTGTTGATTGGTTGCTGAATTGTAATTTTGGGCTAGGTATATAAATAGGGGAGATGCTGCCCGATTTTCGGCAGAATATAGAATAGTTTGATTTGAAACATTGGACAAGTGTACAATAAAGAGTCAAACACTAGTATAACTCCTGTTAAATGTAGACTTGGGAGCTCGGACGAATAAGCATAGCTAATAGGAGGTCGAACGGGTATGTTAAGGCTCGTCCCTTTTCTTTCAAAGGCATGATTCCTATGGCATGAGTCCATAAGTGTTTCCATAACCTCTTTGATTCCATAACTCTTAAAGCTTCTTATGATGTTAAAAATGAGAATGTTTATGAGGTTTACGTTGAGAATGATTTTATGCTTAAAGGTCTCAAATATGATTTCAACGATGATGTAAAAATGTTAAGCTATTTCAAGATTTTCCCGATTAATTTCATTGTTGTTGATCTTACCTTATAAATTGTTCTTTCAAGGTGGGATAGAGCGACACTTTTTATTTGAACCCCTATGCATGCCGTGAGTATAATATATGCATATAGCTATTTTGTGACATTACAGAGTTCTATCATTTCATTTTGATTATGCACCACACTCGTTTTCATTCTGCATGTATATATAAGGCACAGTTGACAGGGGGTGACGCTGTGACCTTTGTTGTTGATGTATAAGGCACAGTTGACAGGGGGTGACGCTGTGACCTTTGTTATATATATATATATATATATATATATATATATATATATATATATAAGGCACAGTAGACAGGGGGTGACGCTGTGACCTCTGTTGTATATATATATATATATAAAGCACAGTTGATAGAGGGTGAAGTTGTGACCTTTGTTGTGTGTATATATGGCACAGTTGATAGGGGGTGACGCTGTGGCCTTTGTTGTGATGTGTATATGTATGGCACAGTTGACCGGGGGTGACGCTGTGGCCTTTGTTGTGATGTGTATAGGTATGACACAGTTGACAGGGGGTGACGTTGTGGCCTTTATTGTGATGTGTATATGTATGGCACAGTTGACAGGGGTTGACGCCGTGGCCCTTGTTGTGATATTTCTATGGATACTTGTGTTGCTCTGATACAGCTATACTGATGCGTTTATTTTTCCCATTCATTGACATGTCTCAAATGCTTTCCAGGATTCTATGTATATGTCGATTTCATGCCTTACATACTCAGTACACTATTCGTACTGACCCCCTTTCTTCGGGGGCTGCGTTTCATGCCCGCAGGTACAGACACTTAGTTTGGTGATCCTCCAGCTTAGGACTGCTGCCCAGCTTCTTGGACAGCTCCATTGTTCCGGAGTTTGAGTTATTTTGGGTACAGATCCTTTTTGCATAGACTTGTTTGTACTCTTAGAGGTCTGTAGACATATGTGGGTTGTGTATATATATAGTCTGGTCAGCTATACTGATGTAGTTTATTTTGAGTACTCACGTGTATAGTGGCAGCCTTGTCGGCTTGCATATTCTGTTATGTTTGTATTAACTGTGACTCCTCAGGAGACAGGTTCATTCTGATATATGGCATTATGAGCCTACAACATGTTTTTACAGATGTTTACATTGTCCTTCATATTAGTTTGATTATGTCTAACAGGTTCGTATACAAGTGTCCAACTCGGGCACTAGTCATGGCCCATCAGTTTGGGTCGTGACAGAAGTGGTATCAGAGCAGTTCATCCTCGGAGTGTCTATAGACCGTGTCTAGTAGAGTCTTGTTTATCGGTGTGTTGTGCACCACATCTATAAACAGGAAGCTACTGGACATTTAGGATGTTATCTTTCCTTCTTACTCTAGATCGTGCGATAGAGCTATGTTATCAGGATAATCCCCTCTAATGAATTATGGTGTTTTCAGCTATACCTCGAAAGAAAGCGACGGCTGCCCAGAAAAGAAAATCAGTAGCAGGAGAAACTAGTTAGACTCGAAGAGTTACTAGGGCTCATGCCCAGTTGATACCTGACACGGTACTCCAGTCAGCGAGCTCTGCTATGTCACCACCTTCAGAGGATATTGGAGCCACAGCAGCTCCGGGTCAGGGGGCAGCGCCACCACCAGCTCCCGAGGCCCCAGTACCTGAGCCTCCAGCTCCCCAGCCAGGGGCGGAGGATAGGGCCATGAGAGATGCAGTTCAGTTGCTGACTAGAATAGTGGTAGAGCAGGCTCGCAGGCATAAACTAGGAGTTGGCCGTGCGGATAGACCGGATAGTTTGAGGGTTCGTGACTTCTTAAATTGTAATCCTCCAGAGTTTTTCGGGTCCAAGCCCGAGGATGATCCACAGGAGTTCATTCGACAGATGCAGCGTACATTAAGGATAATGAAGGCTTCTGAGACTGAGTCTGTCGAGGTGGCCTCGTATCGATTGCGGGATGTAGCTGTTAATTGGTATGAGTCTTGGGAGTTATCTAGGGGCGAGGGTGCTCCTCCAGCAGTATGGGATGAGTTGGTGGAGGCCTTTATGGGCCACTTCCTGCCGCCAGAGATGAAGCGAGCTAGAGTCGAGAGGTTCTTACATTTGAGGTAGGATGGCAGGAGTGTTCGAGAGTATAGTCTTGAGTTTGATTCGTTAGCTAGGTATGCGCCGACTATTGTAGCAGACATGGCGGATAGGGTGCATTGTTATGTGAGGGGACTAGACCGTTATCTGATTGATAGTTGTATGGCAGTGGCTCTTCGGCCAGGTATGGATATTGCTTGGGTGTAGGCATACGCACAGGGGGTAGAGGATCGACGTAGGGGACATCAGCCAGATAGAGACCAAGGCTGAGACCAGTATAAGAGGGCTAGATCAGCGGGCTATTCTGGTGAGTTTCGAGGCAGGCAGCCTCAGCAGCATGCTAGATATTCTTCCCAGCCAGCACGGAGTGCACCTCCACGATTCTCGGATAGGGGATTCAACCGCGCAGGTTATTCAGGAGCGGACCAGAGCTCCAGGGGTTCAGGTTCTCAGATGAGCAAGGGTGCGGGTCAGTCGAGACCACCTTGGCCTCGGTGCTCTCGCTGTGGTGTTCCCCATGTCGGGGAATGTCGTTGGGCCACAGGTGTTTGTTTTTCTTGCGGCCGTTAGGGCCATATGATGAGAAATTGTCCTTATGGATGTGGGGCAGGTGGTATGGCTCAGCCTACTGGGTCGGTTGCTGGTTCATACTCTTCTGTAGCCATGCGCCCTACGGGGCAGGGTATTCAGACGCCAACAGGCCGTGGTAGAGGTCGTAGCGGAGCTTCTAGTTCTAGCGGCCCTTCGAACCGCATATATGCTTTGGCTAGTAGGCAGGATCAGGAGGCCTCACCAAAGGTGGTTACAGGTATTATCGATTTTCTCCCGGGATGTATATGCATTAATAGATCCGGCTTCCACCTTATCATATATATCCCCTTTTGTTGCTAGTAGAATCGGAATAGAACTTGAATTGATAGAACCATTCGAGGTAGCTACACCGGTAGGAGATTCGGTCATAGCTGGACGAGTATATAGGAATTGCTCGGTGGATATGTATATAATCGTCATACCATAGTAGACTTGATAGAGTTAGACATGACTGAGTTTTATGTTATTATGGGTATGGATTGGCTGGCTTCTTGCTATACTAATGTTGATTGCAGAGAAAAGATAGTTTAGTTTCATTTTCCAGGAGA
Source organism: Lycium barbarum (assembly GCF_019175385.1). NCBI lineage: Eukaryota > Viridiplantae > Streptophyta > Magnoliopsida > Solanales > Solanaceae > Lycium > Lycium barbarum. Next base: position 56,175,732 of record NC_083345.1, on the reverse strand, counting down.
GTCGATTATAACGTGGAGAGGGAAGACAGCATCGCCTAGGGGTGAGTTTATTTCGTACCTCAAGAAAAGGAAGATGGTTAAGAGAGACTATATTTATCCTCGGGTTCGAGGGCATGACATGAAAGCATAGGTACCGGCTCTTCAGCTAGTTCCAGTAGTTAATGAATTCCCAGATATATTTCTCGATGAGCTTCCAGGTCTCCCTCCAGGACAAGAGATAAAGTTCACTATAGACTTACTGCCAGATATCCCGAAGACGGCACTCAGGACCCGATACAGGCATTACGAGTTTAGGGTGATGTCCTTCGGGCTTTCCAAAGCTCCAGCGGTGTTATGGATTCGATGAATCAGGTAGACAACACCATAAGGTAAAAATTTTAAGGGGGGAAGCAAGTGAGCTTGAGTGCAAGCACAAGGGAGGGCTAAGGTATTAGGAGAATTTTTACACCTGATAATGGGAAAAATCGAGGAGTAATAGGGAGTTATGAAGTAAGATGAGCCAAGGAATGCAAGGAGAAGCTATGCAAGTAGACGGAGATAAGGTCGCAAGAAAGGGGATCAAGGATATTGCGATTAGTCGAAACAAGTTGGTGACAATAAACCCTCGTGAAATTTCAAGCCGCTAGTTATACCAATTGTAATAGTATATGACATAAAACTATATAAACAATCACCACGATGAGAGGGCTACCAGAACGGCGCAAGGACGATGAGCAGGATACTTCACTTTATAGCGCTTCAGACCATGAAGAGGGCAGGCCGGCTACAGCTATATGAGTCTTTTATTGGAACTTCTTGTGTGTGTACAATTACTGCAGGATACCATTGATAGTTGACAAGTGGAAGTTTTACGAGGACCGATAACCAAGCTGTTTATAGATAACTGTGGCTAAGAAGTTTTACCGCTACGAGAAATCTTAAAATTTAGGAATGGAAAAGCAGTTGTATGTGTTAATTGATGGCTTGCCATCGAGAGTTCTGAAGGCTGAAATAGCGTTTGCTTGATCAGTAATGTGAGGGGATTTTTCCAATTCGGAGGGAGATACATGATCGAAAATTTCCTTGGGGCCCGATAGAACTTCAACTTGTTTAGGTCGCGTGATAAGGGTCGCGCAGTAGGATGAATACGATCATACCGGCACTAATGCACCTGATCCCATCGGAACTTCGAGGTTAAGCGTGCTTGGGCCGGAGTAGTACTAGGATGGGTGACCCCCTGGGAACTGCGCTATGAAGTCCTACAGGTTTAGACATAAAAGAAGGATGAGGAACTAGAACAACTTAAGGGGAAATTAGAAGCGTGTGAACCTCACAGTTGAAATTCTCAACGATTGCAAAAGATGGGGTGGACCGGCTTGATAAAGTGAGGAGAGATGACGTATACAGTTACATAAATAGGACAAGGCTGAATAGTATTGGGGATACTTGGTAAGCAAGTGTTAATAAAGAGATATGATAGCTTAAATGTGGTTACGTCAACCAGTAAAGATAATCAATGAAGTTATATGTTAAAGGTATTGACTGAACATGGCCTTGAAGTTTAAGTTGCAAGTGCGCTAGGACAGGTTGACACTATTTTTCTCTGAAAGTTAGAGTTGGATAAGCATGATGTAGTAACATTAGAGTATACGGAAAGAATGAAATATGTGGTATAGGACACAAGATGAAGGTAAAGGGTTCGAAATCAAGTCCTGATAAGTAGAAGTGGAGGGCAGTAGCAATTAATAAGAGTGTAAATTGGGAGAAAATAAGTAGGTTTGCAAAAGTACCAAGGAATTTCTGGTTCTTGAAGGACGTTCGAAGGGAAGTGGGTAGTCAACATATTGGCATGATTGTGTCGGGAACGGAAAAGCCTTCTAGAAATAGAATGGAAGGAAGCTAACCGAAGGCAATGAAGGAGTTAAGGGATGGTGAGAAGAGACCGACCCAAGTTATAGTTTAAGCAATCATAATTGAACTCTAAACGAAGAAAAGCTCTACTAAAGAATCAAAGATGATGTGGTGAGGCGGCAATATTGCAACATTAGAGGACGAATGTTTCTAAAGGGGGAAGGATGTTACACCCTGGAAAAGTTTGCGTTACCAAGGATGTAGATAGCTTAGTATGAGCTCAAGGGAGAGAAAAGTTATACAAGGATTAGGGGTGAAGATTATATTATCTAAAGGGGGTATAATGTTACACCGTGGAAAATCCGCCGTATATGTACAGTGAATAAGCTAACCAAGAGCGTAGCGTATGCAATGTTTTGATGAGTAATAAAGAGTATTAGATGACCCTCGACGAGATTCTAAAGGCATACGATGAAATGAAAGAAAGTTGCCAAGGAAAGCGAATCATACGTCGTGTATCGGGTAGGAATTTCGAACCACGAGACCATGATGGCATAATGATGTCTTAGAGAAGTGTGATGATGTCCCTAATATTGATATTGAGGGGCTAAACAAGTGCCAAGAAGGTTCCATAAGGATTGGAGATCAAACGAGTCGACGAAAACAAGTTCCGGAGAACTGGACAATATACGGCCACACATACTGGCCGTATAATATATACGGACTGTATGTCCAATCCGTAGATCCAGCCCAGAACACCAAGGTTCACTGGACCAAATATACGGTCCCAACATACGGTCAGAAAATATTATACGGACCGTATGTTGGTCCGTATAAAGATGGTTGGCCAGATTTGTATTTTTTAAATAATGGACCTTTTCATTTCATTTTTCATTCCATTCATTCTCCACTCTTCAAGAACCGTCTAGAAAACTCTCCACTCTTCCACTACAAGAGAAATCAAAGGAAAACTAAGATCATCAACACCAAATCTATGAATCAAAGTGTATGAAACTCAAGTAAAACTCATCTTCTTCAAAGAAAAACCAAAAGAGGTGAGATAGGGTTTTGTTTCTAGAGGAGAAACTCCACTCAAGACTTGTTCATCCATCATACAAGGTAAGTTTCATGACCATTTTATGTTGTTTAAGGTATTGGAAGGTTAAGATACCCGAATTGTAGAAGAGCATAGCAAATGGGTCATTCAAGAGTGAATAGTGTCATGAGCGAGTGGTAGTTGAATGGAATCATGAATGTTAGTGTGTTGTGAGTATGAATACGTTATGAATGAAATGTAGATCGTGAGATAAGTGTGATACACGGGAAAATACGATAGCGAACCTATAGCAATAAATGTGAAGAAATTGGAGAGAAATGGTGGATTTTGTTTAAAGTATATAAAAAATGATTGTTGATTGCCTTATTGTGATTGTTATTGTGAGTGTTGGGAGTTGATACGGAATACGGGAAAAGTAGTATAAACAAAGGAAGTGCTGCCCAATTTTCTCTAGAAATAGTAGTGCGTTCTTATAGTTGGTTAACTAACGATCGTGCGAATCCTCGTTTTGAAGTTAGAGGCGTAACCTTGAAGGAGAATAAGCAAACGCGAAATTTCTTAAACGACAAAGGTATGTGAGGCTTAACACGTCTTTCAAAAGGCATGAATCCTTCAAGCTTTCAACAAATCCTTCTATAAGATGAAGCTTAAAAGTCCTTCTTTATATTAAATCCCCTATGAGCATGATAGTGATGACAATGAGCTAGGGTCTAGAGACTCAAGAAATTGTGGCATGATGTTCCTACAATGCTAATGATGTTATTATTGTTACCACTCACCTTATGTTTTATTCCCTTCAAGGCGAGGCATGATACTCATAAATGTCCATAATACAATCGGGGGTTCACGACCTTACGTCACCCCGACATATTATGGTTGTCTTAAAGCCTAATGAATGCTCTTAATGCTGTTGTATGTTATGACAATAAGACGATAAGTAATGCTAACTTGTAACACTAAGGGACACATGGAACACTAAGAAATGATAACATGATGCTATGGTTTGGGATGTATAATAATGATGTGTTATGATTGATGTTGTGACGATAAGATTCCACCATTCCTATATGGCCGGGCATGTCACCGCTAATGTGGGCTGTGTATGATTCCACCGCGCCTATATGACCGGGCATGTCACCGCTAATGCGGGCTGCGATGTTTACACCGAGCCGAGAGGGCCGGGCACGATCACCACTAGTGGGCGGCATATGAGGGTTACCCGGACGCGAGTAACGATCCAGATTATGATGTGATGATGTATATGATGACGGACGTGATGATGTATGGGATGTGATAACATGTGTACTATGATTATGTAACATGTGAAATATGATAGTAATACGATTGCCTATGACATTGTGCAGGTTATATCTTTGTCCCCTGACTCATGATCTTTCTATTATGATTGTTTATTTCATTCCTGCCTTACATACTCAGTACAATATTCGTACTGACGTCCCTTTTTTCTTTGGACGCTGTGTTCATGCCCACAGGTAGATAGGGAGGAGATCTTGCTCCGGATTCTTAGAGGCTGCTAGCTGATTGAAAGCCCTCCATTGTCTCGGAGGTGCCTATGATGATTATTTTATGTATAGTTGTAGATGTCATCTCTTAGAGGCTCGTAGATACTCGACGTGGGTCGTGTGGTTTCATGGCATGGTCATTATGTATATATGTATGTGTATATATTATTTTGCTAGCCTAAGGGCTCGTATGTATAAAAGCATTTCGTTTCTAAATGAAAATGGAGTTTATTATAAATTGAGCACGAATCGGATAAGTGATGGCTAAATAAGCTTAAGAAGTGATGGCACGTGCGGTGCTCGGTGGTTAGCCCCGGGCACCCGTCGCGGCCCCTAGCTGGGTCGTGACAAAAGTGGTATCAGAGCAGTTCGGTCCTAGGAAGTGTCTACGAGCCGTGTCTAGTAGAGTCTTGTTTAAGGTGTGTAGCGCGCCACATCAATAAACAAGGGGCTACGGGGCATTTAGGAAAAATAACCATCTTTCTTCTACGAGATCGTGCGATAGAGCCGTGTATAAGATGTTATCCTCTCTAATAGTGTGCTATGATTTCAGAATGCCGCCAAAGGGAAAGGCTACAGCCGCCCAGAAGGGCAAGATTACAACAAAGAGGCAGGCAGAAAGAGAGCCTCCGATGAATATAGCGGAACGCGAATCACACAACGAGGCCTTGTCAAATACTTCCTCTACCCCGCCTAATTTGGAAGAGCAAGGAGGAGCCCCAGCTCCAATTCCTCCGCCGGCTGCTTCGGGTCAACAAATGACCGAGGCTATTCAGTTATTGACCCAATTGGTTGCCGCTCAAGCACAATGACAAAATGTGGGTTTAAGTGACCGGGCTGCGAGTACAAAGGCCCGTGATTTTATGAGTCTAAATCCCCTGGAATTCTTCGGGTCAAAGCCGGAGGAAGACCCCCAAGGTTTTATTGATGAAATATTGAGGACGTTGAAGATTGTCCATGCCTCCGAAACTGAATCCGTGGAGTTGGCATCCTATAGGCTCCGGGATGTGACGGTGTTATGGGACAACAATTGGGTATTATCAAGAGGAGAGAACGCGCCTCCTCCGGTTTGGCAAGAGTTCGTAGATGCTTTCATTCGCCACTATTTGCCACCCAAGGTCCGTCGAGCTAGGGCGGATAGATTTCTGAATTTGAGGCAAGGAAACATGAGTGCCCGAGAGTATAGCATGCAATTCAATTCCTTGGCTAGATATGCTCCGACTATGGTGGCCAACATGGGAGATCGGGTACATAGATTTGTGATTGGTTTGGGACCGCATTTATTCAGAAATTGTCTGACGGCTTCGTTGCAAGACGGGATGGACATTTCCCGGATACAGGCCCACACTCAGAATTTAGAGGGACGACAACGACAACAAAGGGGCGATCGCGACAGTGATAGGAGGCAAAACAAAATGGCTAGATCTGAGGGCACAGGTGGTGATTATAGAGGGGGATCGAGGCATGCTTATTCCCGACATTCAGGCCAGTCAGCGACTAGTGCACCTCCCCGGTTCGCGGACAGGGGATTTGATCGCTCTTTTCCGTCAGGACAGGGTCAGAGCTCGAGAGCTTTGGGTTCTCACTGTGGGGGTGATTATAGTCAGAGGAGACCGCTAGTTCCACGATGTAGTCGGTGCCGCAAATTACATTCAGGACCGTGTCGTCAGGAAACGGATGGTTCTTATGTTTGTGGCCAGACCGGACATTTGATGCGAGATTGTCCCTCGCGATATGGTAGAGGTAGGGTTCAGCCCACAGGCTCAGCAGCGGGTTCCTCGTCAGCACACCCCGCAGGGCAGACTTCTCAGATGACAGCAGGCCGAGGCAGAGGCCGAGGGGCAGCATCTACTTCGGGTGCCACTCAGCCCCGTGTATATGCTTTAGCGGGACGACAGGATCTCGAGTCCTCTCCGGATGTAGTCACAGGTATATTGTCTATATTCTCCCGTGATGTGTATGTGTTGGTAGACCCGGGTTCTACATTTTCTTATATTACTCCATACGTTGCTGGTTGTATCGGGGTAAAAACCCGAGTCAATTAAACCCTTTGAGGTACTCACCCCAGTTGGCGATCCTGTGATAGCAAGACAAGTGTACAAAAATTGTGTTATTGTGATATGCGATCGTCAGACCCAAGATGACTTGATTGAGTTAGAAATGGTAGAATTCGATGTAATCATGGGTATGGATTGGTTGGCTTCGTGTTATGCAAATGTTGATTGTCGCACAAAAGTGGTTCGATTCCAATTTTCGGGAGAGCCCGTGCACGAATGGCAGGGTAATACAGCATCTCCGAAAGGTAGGTTTATTTCCTACCTCAAGGCAAGGAAGATGATAGCCAAGGGATATATTTATCACTTAGTTCAGGTTCATGATACCGAGGCAAAGCCACCAATTTTCCAGTCAGTTCCGGTGGTGAATGAGTTTTCAGACGTCTTTCCAGATGAACTTCCAGGTCTTCCACCAGAAAGGGAAATTGATTTCGCTATTGATGTATTGCCGGACACAAATCCTATTTATATTCCCCCTTATCGAATGGCTCCGGCAGAATTAAAAGAGCTTAAGGCGCAGCTGAAAGACTTGCTCGAGAAGGGATTCATTAGACCCAATTCATCACCGTGGGGAGCACCGGTCTTGTTTGTGAGAAAGATAGACGGATCTCTACGAATGTGTATCGACTACAGGCAATTGAACAAAGTGACGATAAAGAACAGATATCCTCTCCCAAGGATTGATAATTTATTCGATCAATTGCAAGGTGCCAAGTGGTTTTCAAAAATAGAATTGAGGTCGGGCTACAATCAAATGAGGATTAGAGAAGCGGATATTCCTAAAACAACCTTCAGAACGTGATACGGCCACTATGAATTCCGAGTCATGTCATTCTGGTTGACTAATGCTCCGGCTGTATTTATGAATTTGATGAACAACGTATTCAGGCCTCTCTTGGATCTATTTGTGATTGTATTTATTAATGATATTCTGGTATACTCTCGCACGGAATCGGAACATGCAGATCATTTGAGGATCGTTCTTGGTATTCTTCGAGCCCGGGAGCTATATGCAAAATTTTCAAAATGCGAGTTTTGGCTGAATTCTATGACATTTCCGGGCCATGTGATTTCCAATGATTGTATTCGGGTCGACACTCAGAAAATTGAAGCAGTGAAGACTTGGCCAAGGCCTACGACGCCTATAAAAGTTCGTAGTTTCCTGGGCTTAGCAGGCTATTATAGAAGATTTGTAGAGGGCTTTTCATCCATTTCAGCCCCATTGACGAAGTTAACCCAGAAGATAGCTAAATTCCAATGGGATGACGCTTGAACGTAGTTTCCAAGAGTTGAAAAACAGGTTGACCTCAGCTCCAATTTTAACACTTCCAGAAGGGCCAGATGGTTACGTTGTGTATTGTGATGCTTCCGGTATGGGATTAGGATGCATGTTGATATCTATACAGATCACAAGAGCCTCCAATATATTTTCAAGCAAAGGGAGTTGAACCTGCCGCAAAGGCGGTGGTTAGAATTATTAAAATATTATGATGTTAATAGTTTATACCACCCCGGGAAGGCGAATGTAGTAGCCGATGCACTTAGCCGCCGATCAATGGGCAGTTTATGTGAAATCCCTCCAGAAAGGAAAGAGATGGTTCAAGAACTTCATCGATTGGCTAATCTTGGATTGCGAGTAATTGATTCAACTAATGCGGGTATTAGTATCAAAGATTCCGCCATTTCGTCCTTGGATCCTGAAGTGAAGGAACGGCAGTATGAAGATCCTCAGTTATGTCATTATAGAGACGCATCACATAGAAGGGGGAAGTCTCCGTTTGAGATTTCGGTTGATGGAATTCTTAGATACCAAGGCAGGTTATGTGTACCAAAGGTGGCGGAATTGCACCAACGAATTCTAGAAGAAGCGCATTGTTCTCGGTATTCTATTCATCCAGGCGCAACCAAAATGTATCATGATCTCAAAATGATGTATTGGTGGGATTGCATGATGAGAGACATAGCAGAATTCGTAGCACAATGCCCAAATTGCCAACAAGTAAAAGCGGAACATCAAAAGCCAGAAGGCTTTTTGCAAGCGATAGAAATACCCACTTGGAAATGGGAAGTGATTAACATGGATTTCATCGTGGGATTACCTCGTTCTCGTGGTAAATATGATTTTATATGGGTGATCGTGGATAGATTGACAAAAGCAGCCCATTTTCTTCCAGTTAGAACCACGTACTCAGCAGAAGACTATGCAAGGCTGTATCTCAAGGAAATTGTGCGACTCCATGGTATTCCATTGTCTATTATCACGGATATAGGAGCACAGTTTACAACTATGTTCTGGAAGTCTTTTCATGAATGTTTGGGCACGCAAGTGAAGTTGAGTACGACATTCCATCAAAAAACTGACGGGCAGGCCGAGCGTACCATTCAAACCTTAGAAGATATGCTACGGGTGTGTGTGTTGGATTTCGGTGGTAGTTGGGATGATCATCTGCCATTAATTGAATTTGCATACAACAATAGCTACCATTCTAGTATACAAATGGCCCCTATGAAGCGTTATATGGATGGAAATATAGATCTCCAATCGGATGGTTCAAAATAGGAGAAGCACAATTAGTGGGCCCTGAATTGATCCAACAAGCACTGGAAAAGGTCAAGGTGATTCGAGATCGGTTGTTAACAGCCCAAAGTCGCCAAAAGTCCTATGCGGACAACCGCCGACGAGACTTGGAGTTTCAAGTTAATGATCGGGTGTTCTTGAAAGTGTCGCCAATGAAAGGGATAATGAGATTTGGAAAGAAGGGGAAACTAAGTCCTAGGTACATCGGGCCCTACAAAATCATTCGCAAGGTAGGGCAGGTAGCATATGAATTAGAATTTCCTTCGGAGCTTGAATCAGTCCATCCAGTCTTTCATGTTTCGATGCTCCGCAAGTGTGTTGGAGATCCCACAAGGATTGTCCCGATAGATGATGTGCAGATAATAGAAAGGCTAACTTATGAAGAGGTAGCGTCAGTCAAAGTCCTATGGCAAAACAACAATCTGGAAGAGATTACTTGGGAGGAAGAAGAGAAGATGAGGTCCAAGTATCCGCACTTATTCCAACCCCCAGGAGAGATACAAAATGAAACGCCGACCATATAAGGTATGTATGCTTTATCTTTATGTTTTTGGTCGTGTGTGGCCATAGATATGATGCTATTTTGATGTAGCCCTATGAAGCAATGATATTATGGGTTGTTGTGACAGGTTGGTAGTGCCATGTTACAGGGGAAACTCTGGCGAAATTTTTGTAGAATCCCGAGTGTTTAACATTCGAGGACGAATGTTCCAAAAGGGGGGGGGGGGGGGGGGTGGGAGAATGTTACACTTGGAAAATCCCCCGTATATGTACAGTGAATAAACTAACCAAGAGCGTAGCGTATGCGATGTTTTGATGAGTAATAAAGAGTATTATATGACCCTCGACGAGATTCTAAAGGCATACGATGCAATGAAAGAAAGTTGCCAAGGAAAGCGAATCATACGTCGTGTATCGGGTAGGAATTTCGAACAACGAGACCATGATGGCATAATGATGTCTTAGAGAAGTGTGATGATGTCCCTAAGATTGATATTGAGGTGCTAAACAAGTGCCATGAAGGTTCCATAAGGATCGGAGATCAAACAAGTCGACGAAAACAAGTTCCGGAGAACTGGACAATATACGGCCAGACATATTGGCCGTATAATATATATGGACCGTATGTCCAGTCCGTAGATCCATCCTAGAACACCAAGGTTCACTGGACCAAATATACGATCCCAACATACGGTCAGTAAATATTATACGGACCGTATGTTGGTCCGTATAAAGATGGTCGGCCAGATTTGTATTTTTAATATAAGGGACCCTTTCATTTCATTTTTCATTCCATTCATTCTCCACTCTTCAAGAACCATCTAGAAAACTCTCCATTCTTCAACTACAAGAGAAATCAAAGGAAAACTAAGATCATCAACACCAAATCTATGAATCGAAGTGTATGAAAATCAAGTAAAGCTCATCTTCTTCAAAGAAAAACCAAAAGAGGTGAGATAGGGTTTTGTTGCTAGAGGAGAAACTATACTCAAGACTTGTTCAACCATCATCCAAGGTAAGTTTCATGACCATTTTATGTTGTTTAAGGTATTGGAAGGTTAAGATACCCGAATTGTAGAAGAGCATAGCAAATGAGTCATTCAAGAGTGAATAGTGTCATGAGTGAGTGGTAGTTGAATGGAGTCATGAATGTTAGTGTGTTGTGAGTATGAATATGTTATAAATGATATGTAGATCGTGAGATAAGTGTGATACACGGGAAAATACGATAGCGAACCTATAACAATAAATGTGAAGAAATTGAAGAGAAATGGTGGATTTTGTTTAAAGTATATAAAAGATGATTGTTGATTGCCATATTGTGATTGTTGTTGTGAATGTTGGGAGTTGATACGGAATACGGGAAAAGTAGTATAAACAAAGGAAGTGCTGCCCAATTTTCTCTAGAAATAGTAGTGCGTTCTTATAGTTGGTTAACTAACGATCGTGTGAATCCTCTTTTTGAAGGTAAAGGCGTGCCCTTGAAGGAGAATAAGCAAACGCGAAATTGCTTAAACGGCAAAGGTATGTGAGGCTTAACTCTTCTTTCAATAGTCATGAATCCTTCAAGCTTTCCACAAATCCTTTTATAAGATGAAGCTTAAGAGTCTTTCTATATATTAAATCCCCTATGAGCATGATAGTGATGACAATGAGCTAGGGTCTAGAGACTCAAGAAATTGTGGCATGATGTTCCTACAATGCTAATGATGTTATTATTGTTAACACTCGCCTTATGTTTTATTCCCTTCAAGGCGAGGCATGATACTCATAAATGTCCATAATACAATCAGGGGTTCACGACTTTACCTCACCCCGACATAGTATGGTTGTCTTAAAGCCTAATGAATGCTCTTAATGTTGTTGTATGCTATGACAATAAGACGATAAGTAATGATAACTTGTAACACTATGGGACACATGGAACACTAAGAAATGATAACATGATGCTATGGTTTGGGATGTATAATAATGATGTGTTACGATTGATGTTGCGACGATAAGATTCCACCGTGCGTATATGGCCGGGCATGTCACCGCTAATGCGGGCTGCGATGTTTACACCGAGTCGAGAGGGCCGGGCACGATCACTACTAGTGGGCGGCATATGAGGGTTACTCGGATGTGGGTAACGATATAGATTATGATGTGATGATGTATATGATGACGGACGTGATGATGTATGGGATGTGATAACATGTGTACTATGATTATGTAAAATGTGAAATATGATAGTAATACGATTGCCTATGACATTGTGCAGGTTATATCTTTTTCCCCTGACTCATGATCTTTCTATTATGATTGTTTATTTCATTCCTGCCTTACATACTCAGTACAATATTCGTACTGACGTCCCTTTTTTCATTGGACGCTGTGTTCATGCCCACAGGTAGACAGGGAGGAGATCTTGCTTCGGATTCTTAGAGGCTGCTAGCTGATTGAAAGCCCTCCATTGTCTCGGAGGTGCCTATGATGATTATTTTATGTATAGTTGTAGATGTCATCTCTTAGAGGCTCGTAGATACTCGACGTGGGTCGTGTGGTTTCATGGCATGGTCATTATGTATATATGTATATGTATATATTATTTTGCTAGCCTAAGGGCTCGTATGTATAAACGCATTTCGTTTCTAAATGAAAATGGAGTTTATTATAAATTGAGCACGAATCAGATAAGTGATGGCTAAATAAGCTTAAGAAGTGATGACACGTGCGGCGCTCGGTGATTAGCCCCAGGCACCCGTCGCGGCCCCTAGCTGGGTCGTGACATATAAATACCCCCATCAATCCCGTTTTTTCATTAAAATAACATTCTAAAGAGTCCTAGAAATTTCTCCACACCTTCCCCAAACATTATAGTCCAATAAATCAAGAATTCAACAGGATTACGCTAAATTAGTCTACGAAAGGTGATTGTTCTTGCTTCTACGTAAGTTTAGGGTTGGAGGAAGTTGATGTGGCTGATTTTCTTCAAGTATAAGGTATATTATTATCCTGTTTCTTATGTTGAGTTTATGTGAAGGATTAGCAAGCCTAAAAAGTGAAAATAGTTATGGAGGAAAGGTCATAAAGTATTGTGTTGTAATTATTGTGTTTATGGGCTGTTTTGAACATGTTGTGGCCGTGTGGCTGGGATGATTTATATGTGTAAAGATGGTATCTAATGTTGTTAGTGTGTTGATGAGATTATACTCCTTGATTGGGATGAAAGGAAGTGCATATTGTTGTTATATGTTGAAAAACATCATGTGGGATGTTTATGGAATATATTAGTATGAATAATAGTGTTGTTAATGTTGGTATTGTTGTTGTTGTTGATTGGTTGCTGAATTGTAATTTTGGGCTAGGTATATAAATAGGGGAGATGCTGCTCGATTTTCGGCAGAATATAGAATTGTTTGATTTAAAACATGGGACAAGTGTACAATAAAGAGTCTAAGACTAGTATAACTCCTCTTAAATGTAGACTTGTGAGCTCGGACGAATAAGCGTAGCTAATAGGAGGTCGAACAGGTATGTTAGGCCTCGTCCATCTTCTTTCAAAGGCATGACTCCTATGGCATGAGTCCATAAGCGTTTCCATAACCTCCTTGATTTCAAAAGCTAGAAGTTTATGACTCTTAAAGCTTCTTATGATGTTATAAAAGAGAATGTTTATGAGGATTACGTTGAGAATGATTTTATGCTTAATGGTATCAACTATGATTTCAACGATGATGTAAAAATGTTAAGCTATTTCAAGATTTTTCCGATTAATTTCATTGTTGTTGATCTCACCTTATAAATTATTCCTTCAAGGTGGGATAGAGCGACACTTTTTATTTGAACCCCTATGCATGTCGTGAGTATAATATATGTATATAGCTATTTTGTGCATTACAGAGTTCTATCATTTCATTTTGATTATGCACCGCGCTCGTTTTCATTCTGCATGTATATATAAGGCACAGTTGACAGGGGGTGATGCTGTGACCTTTGTTGTATATGTATAAGGAACAGTTGACAGGGGTGACGCTGTGACCTTTGTTATATATATATATATATATATAAGACAGTTGACAGGGGGTGACGCTGTGACCTCTGTTGTATATATATATATATATAAGGCACAGTTGATAGAGGGTGACGCTGTGACCTTTGTTGTGTGTATATATGGCACAATTGACAGGGGGTGACGCTGTGGCCTTTGTTATGATGTGTATATGTATGGCACAGTTGACCGGGGGTGACGCTGTGGCCTTTGTTGTGATGTGTATATGTATGGTATAGTTGACAGGGGTTGACGCCGTGGCTCGTGTTGTGATATTTCTATGGATACATGTGTTTCTCTGATATAGCTATACTGATGCGTTTATTTTGCCCATTCGTTGACATGTCTCAAATGCTTTCCAGGATTCTATGTATATGTCGAGTTCATGCCTTACATACTCAGTACACTATTCGTACTAACCCTCTTTCTTCGGGGGCTGCGTTTCATGCCCGCAGGTACAAACACTCAGTTTGGTGATCCTCCAGCTTAGGACTTCTGCCCAGCTGCTTGGAGAGATTCATTGTTCCGGAGCTTGAGTTATTTTGGGTACAGATCCTTTTGGCATAGACTTGGTTGTGCTCTTAGAGGTCTGTAAACATATGTGGGTTGTGTATATATATAGTCTGGTCTGCTATACAGATGTAGTTCGTTTTGAGTACTCACGTGTATAGTGGCAACTTTGTCGGTTTGCATATTCTGTTATGTTTGTATTAACTGTGACTCCTCAGGAGACAGGTTCATTATGATATATGTCATTATGAGCGTACAACATGTTTTTACAGATTTTTACATTGTCCTTCGTATTAGTCTGATTATGTGTAACAGGTTCGTATACAAGTGCCCAACTCGGGCACTAGTCATGGCCCATCAGTTTGGGTCGTGACAGATTAGGGGTTTGAGCCTGCAGCTGCGGATGGCACCAGAGGTCGAGTGATAGCCAGAGGGCGCGGCAGAGCGAGAGGTCGCAGGGATGCCCCAGCCGGGGGTAGGGCTCCTGTTGTAGGATAGCGACGCGAGAGATCTCCGTCTCCAGAGCTTGAGGATCAGCAGGTGCGAGACCAGGCCGCCGATGATGATATGTCCCCAGCACAGGTACAACCCCAGGTCACTTCTGAGCAGACTATGAAGGATACTATGGCTCATGTTCTACTCCATCTAGATACCCAGCAGGTTACCGCTAGTGGTACTACTCTGGGTGGAGGTTTGCAGACTAGAGTTGGGGCGTAGAGACCTACTTGAGTTGCACACCCCGCTGCAGCTTTGGCTCCCCGCATTGATACAGTACCAGCCCCGGGGATGATCTTAGACCCATGGCAGGCCCCGTTATAACCTTGACATATCAGGATCTAGTTGGGAGGTTTAGGAAGTTAGAGCCGCCGAGGTTCTCGGTTACTTCTGGAGAGGACGCTTATAAGTTCATCTTAGATATCCATGATTTGTTACATAGGATGGGGATCATTGAGTCCCATGGAGTTGACTATGTATTCTACTAGTTTTGCGGTGCCGCGAACACTTGGTGGAGGCATTTTGTTTCTTACAAACCTGAGGGTTTTCTGCCCCTGACTTGGACACACTTCCACCGGGCCTTCCTTGAGAAGTATGTGCCCTGGGCTGTGAGAGTGGTGTGTAGGGAGGATTTCCTATATCTACAGTAGAGGGGACTGTCTGTGGAGGCCTATGTGACTCGCTATCTGTATCTGGCCCATTATTCAGCTCATTTCATTCCTACTGAGCCTGATAGGATTCAGCGCTTTATTGGTGGGCTCGCTAGTTCTCTTCAGATTCCTTACCTTCAGATGGAGGCTACGGGGGCTTCCATCCAGTCCATCATTGAGCATGGTTCTTTGGTTGAGGCTGCTAAGGCTTATGCATTTGGAGGGGGTAGTGAGAAGAGGCAGCAACAGATTGGGAGTTATGGTGGTTCTAGTTCGAGGGGCGCCGGTCATTCTTCTAGGCCATATCAGCAATATTTCAGCCACCCTGTACATTCAGCTTTGCAAGCTTCCTCCAGTGAGCCACGCAGGCAGAGAGCTCCTGAGAGATCATCTTCTCGACCAGTAGACAAGGTTGTTCTAGCCAGGTCCTCAGCTTCAGTCTATCAGTCTCCACCTTCTAGAGGCTGCTTTGTATATAGGGAGGTTGGTTACATTACTAGGAGGTGTCCCCGATCCAGGAAGGATCATCAGTCCTAAAGGACTCCGACATCGTCAGGTAGTCGAGGTGGTGCTTCTCAGAGGGGCGGTACTTAGTCATGCCGTGGTGGTTCTCAGGTTTCTAGAGATGGATCTCAGGCTGGTAGAGGTGGGTCACAAAGTGTGAGTGGTGGATCTCAGTCTGAACGTGATAGGGCCCAGTATTATTCATTCCTCGATAGACCCGAGTTTGAGGCCTGAAATACTGTTATTTCAAGTACCGTTTATGTCCGACATAGAGCAGCTTCCGTGTTATTTCAACCTTGATCCACTTATTCATATGTGTCTGCATATCATGCTGTTGATTGGGATTTTCCTTGTGATAGCATAGTTGTACCTGTTTGTAATATCCCATAAATTCGTATAGAGTGTGAAAGCATTGTATGAGTCCTTTGGAACCTTATATGTTGGGTTACGTTCATGACTTTAGGCTAAAGACCTAAGAGGAGATGGTCAAAATGAAAATTCACTACAGTTTCACGAAAAGGAGGTTTGACGGTCATCCTTCGTACCGTCGATCGGTTCGACGCTCCGTCCTTTGCACCGTAGAAAGTAAGGCAGAGAAAGTTGCTCACTGTAAATTTCATGACTTTGACGGAGCAGATCGACGCTCCGTCGATCTGTTCGACGCTTCATCATTTGTACCGTAGCATTGACCTAGCACAAAGATCATTCGATGGAGTAGATCGACGCTCCGTCGATCTGTTCGACGCTCCGTCGATCTGTTCAACGCTCCGTCGATCTATTCGACGCTCCTTCGTTTGTACCGTCGATTGTGCTTGACGGGATGAAATTATATAAGTTGCAAAGTTTTAGTTTTTCCTCTATTCTTATCACTTTCAAAAATCCTAAGGACGAAAATACATCTCTAAGGCTCCAACACTAAGGTAAGAACATCTTAATCATTAATTATCAATCCTAACATCAAACCCGTGATTCTTAACATGATTCTTGTGACTAAAACCTAAGGTTTGCAACATAATTCTTTAAGACTGGCATAATGAACTTGAAAACCCATTGTTGACTTGGTTTCATTGAAAACTGGTTTTGTGTTTTGCCTTGCTAATCGGGAGGAAGAGTAGCCACTATGGATCCTAGTGTATTAATTGTCTTTCCATTCAGGGGGAAGAGTGGCCACTTCCGGGTTCGCTACCTGGGGTGTATTAATTGCCTTGCTATTCGGGAGGAAGAGTAGCCACCGTGAATCCATATTTCGGTGTATTTTGTAGTGTTGTTGATATTGAGTTACGCCTATATGGGAGATTGTGATATCCATCTTTATTATGGAACTGGTATTTATGCCTGATTGATTTAAAGCATTATTGAAACTGAGATTTTGAAATGGCTTTGTAAACTATTTAACAAATGATATTAAGAATCACAAAATGGAATAACTGTGTTTATACTATCTTTTCAGTACTGACTTCTTTACGTATTATTGTACTCTATTTTCATGTTACTTGTTGTTCCCGAGGCACTCACTAAGTACGAAGTACTCAAGCATACCGTTGTTGTTTTTGATGGTATGTTAGGTAACGGAGAAGATCAGGTTCTTGATACTCCAGGCGCTTAGGAAGGAGTTGCTATTGCTACTGATTTGGTGAGCCCACACGTTCATTCGTGGGACACCCTATTTATTTATTTATTCATTCATTATATTAGTTTTCGGGCTACGTCCTGATGAGTCAGACTATTAATCCTTTATCTTAGAAGGTCCATAATATACATTTTTGTGGGTAGTTATTGAGTTATTGATTAACTCTCGGGCACGTTGTTATGTTTGACTAAGTATTGATTTCTAAAGACTTCCGCTAATTTAATTCATATATGCATGATGTTTTTACCTTTATTTTATAAACTGTTTGAGGCGAATGTTGAACCTAGTGGGTTCAACTGTTATTACTGTGTCGTTTAGGTTCTTCCAATGTTATTCATGACGTCGGATGCCGGTCATGTCTATGGTGGGTTTTGGGGCCTGACAAGCTTTGTATCAGAGCCTAGGTTTAAATACGTTATAAGATTATTGTCGGTGTTTGTGGAGCTGTGTATAGTAGAGTTTCCCTGGTGCAGCCTGCTCACCTGCATAACTGAGAAACTTCCAAGACATTTATAGGTGTTTCTCATTCTTCTTTATTCTAGATTATGCTATAGAGATTGAACTTCCATTAGGATCCTTCTAACATATCCGATAATTCGTGCCTCGCAGAAATGGCTTTAACACATGTGTGGACTGCTTATCAGGGAAACAATGGTGCTTCTAACTCATCGTCAAGCGGACGAACCGCCAGGGTCACTAACCGTACCACTGCTGGGGTCGAGAACAGTAATTCCTTGGTTAGGTTTGCCGAGCAACATGAGAATTGGACGGGAGAAGAGAGGCTGGACAGGGAACAAAGTAAGAAGGCCCGACCTACCGGTGGTTTCAGTAGTTCACCAAATGGAGGGCAAAGGAAAGGGTATTTTGCACCTCAACAGTTTGTTTCTTAGTCTAATATGGGTGTTCCATCTGGTGGAAAAAGTCAGAGAAACAACGATCAGAACAGATATTCGCAAGGTAGTAACCGACAAGCATTTAGATGGGAGGATCGTACTTGTCACCGTTGTGGGATTAGAGGCCACATTAAGAGTGAATGCATAAAGTGGCTACGTGAGATGGCTGCTATGAATAACTAAAAGAATGATTCGCTTGCTTCTGCATCTGCTAAAAATCTGCCTGCTGGTAATGCTAACAATAATAATCAGAATGCTCGTAACAACGACAAAGGAAAGGAAGTTGCTAATACTTCTGGTGGAGGGACTGTTCGACTTTATGGGCTGACTCGTAGGGAGGCAGTTGAGGCTTCTGACGCTGTGGTCACAGGTATCCTTACCATCTGTTCTCATGATGCTTACTCATTGATTGATCCAGGTTCAAATTTATCCTATGTGACTTCTTATTTTGCTCTTGATATGGATATGAAATCCGAACCATTGTTGGAACCCTTTGTTGTTGATACGCCTTCGGGTATTCCTGTTATTGCTTCTAGAGTGTATAGAAATTGTGTTGTCGTGATTAAAGGTCGTAAGACCGTGGCTGATTTGTATGAACTTGAGATGGTGGATTTTGATGTAATTATGGGGATGGACTGGTTGTCTGCGTGTTATGATAATGTGGATTGTCGCCATAAGTTAGTTCGCTTCGCCTTTCCCGAGGAGCCTGTTATTGTGTGGGAGGGTGAAATTACTAAGCCAAGTGGTAGATTTATTTCTTCTCTTAAGGCTCATAAGATGATTTCTAAGGGGTGTATTTACCATTTGGTTGCTGTTAATTATACAAAATCCATAGTACCTGAATTTGCATCTGTTCCCATAGTTAGTGATTATCCCAAAGTGTTTCTCGAAGATCTCCCTAGCATCACTCCTGATAGGGTTATTGATTTCAGGATTGAAATTATTGCCGACATCCAACCTATTTCTATTCCATCTTATCGTATGGCTCCAGCATAACTAAGGGAGTTAAAGGATCAGTTGAAGGACTTGTTGGATAAACGTTTCATCTGACCAAGTTCCTCACCTTGGGGCGCTCTAGTCTTGTTTGTTAGAAATAAACATGGTTTCCTTAGGATGTGTGTTGATTACCATCAGCTTAATAAGGTGACCATTAAGAATAAATATCTTTTGCCTAGGATAGATGATCTATTTGACCAACTTCAGGGTGCTAAGTTCTTTTCAAAGATTGACCTGAGGTTGGGGTATCACCAATTGAAGATAAAGGAAAAGGATATCCCGAAAACAGCTTTTCGTACTCGTTATGGGCACTTTGAGTTTCTAGTGATGTCCTTTGGGTTGACTAATGCGCCTGCTGCGTTCATGGATTAAGAATAAATATCTTTTGCCTAGGATAGATGATCTATTTGACCAACTTCAGGGTGCTAAGTTCTTTTCAAAGATTGACCTGAGGTTGGGGTATCACCAATTGAAGATAAAGGAAAAGGATATCCCGAAAACTGCTTTCTGTACTCGTTATGGGCACTTTGAGTTTCTAGTGATGTCCTTTGGGTTGACTAATGCGCCTGCTGCGTTCATGGATTTGATGAATCGGGTGTTTAAGCCATATCTTTACCGCTTCATTATTGTGTTTATTGACTACATCTCGGTGTACTCTAAGAATCATGAGAATCAAGAGTTTCCAAGAGCTTAAGACAAGGTTGACCTCGGCTCCTATTTTGACTATAGCTTCTGGGTCTGGTGGATATGTGGTGTATTGTGATTCTTCTTGAATGGGTTTGGGTTGTGTATTAATGCAGAACGGTAAGGTGATTGCTTATGCTTCGCGACAGTTGAAGAAACATGAGAAGAATTATCCAACTCATGACATAGAGTTGGCTGCCGTGGTATTCGCCTTGAAAATTTGGCGTCGTTATTTGTATGGTGAGAATTGCGATGTTTTTACTAACCGTAAAATCTTGCAATATATCTTTAAGTAGCGAGAGTTTAATCTCAGACAACGGAGGTGGTTGGAGTTGTTAAAAGACTACGACTTTAATATTTTGTAGCATCCTGGTAAGGCCAATATGGTTGTTGATGCTTTGAGTTGAAAATCTATGGGCACATTGGCTTATTTGCGTGCACATGACATGCCCATGGGGAAGGAAATTCAAAGACTTGCTGGTCTTAGGATCAGACTTGATGAAACCAAAGATAAAGAGTTAGTGGGAATCACCCCATCACGGTCTGACATCGTGGAAAGGATTAAATCCAAGCAATACGATGATGAGCTTCTGGAGAAGCTAAGAGATGGAGTGGAAAAGAGTGAGTACACTTCATTTACTGTTGGGATGGTGGCTTATGAATTGAAGTTGCCATCCGATATGGGCATGGTGCACTCTGTGTTTCGCGTTTCGATGTTGAGGTTGTACAAACCTGATCCTTCCCATGTGTTGAACCATGAAGAGATCGAAATTAATGAAGGGTTAACCCATGAAGAAAAACTGGTTCAGATTCTGGATCGCCAAGTTAGAAGGTTGAGATAAAGGATGTGGTATCGGTTAAATTTTTGTGGCGAAACCATAATACTAAGGAAGCTACTTGGGAAGTATAGGAGGACATGAAGAAGAGATATCCTCACTTATTCCCTATTGTAATTATGAGTTAAGGTTTTGGTTATTCTTAGATGGATTGATTTCGTTGATTGATACAACCCGTGTTTGGTGCCCTTTTTCCTGACTATTATTCTCATTCGAGGACGAATGAATCTTAAGGAGGGGATAATGTAACATCCCATAAATCCGTATAGAGTGTGAAAGCCTTGTATGTGTCCTTTTGAATATTATATGTTGGGTTACGTGCATGACTTTAGGCTAAAGACCCAAGAGGAGATGGTCAAAATGAAAATTCACTACGGTTCACGAAAAGGAGGTTTGACGATCGTCTTTTGCACCATCGATCAGTTCGACCCTCCGTCCTTTGCACCGTAGAAAGTAAGGAAGAGAAAGTTTCTCACTGGAAATTTCATGGCTTTGACGGAGTAGATCGACGCTCCGTCGATCTATTCGACGCTTCATCGTTTGTACCGTACAATTGACCTAGCACAAAGACCATTCAACAGAGGAGATCGACGCTCCGTCGATCAGATCGATGCTCCATCGATTTGTTCAGCGCTCTATCGTTTGTATCGTCGATTGTGCCTGACAGGCTGAATGTATAAACCTTATAAGCTGCATGATATGATAAGTGTTTGCAAGGCATTCTTTGAAATAAACATTCTTTCAGACTGACATAATGAACTAGAAAACCCATTGTTGACTTGGTTTCATTGAAAATTAATTTTGTGTTTTTCCTTGTTATTCGGGAGGAAGAGTATCCATTATGGATCCGAGTGTATTAATTGCCTTTCCATTCGGGGGGAAGAGTGGCCACTTCCTGGTTTGCTACCTGGGGTGTATTAATTGCCTTGCTATTCGGGAGGAAGAGTAGCCACCGTGAATCCATATTGCGGTGTATTGTGCAGTGTTGTTGATATTGAGTTTGTCCTATATGGGTGATTGTGATATCCATCTTTATTATGGAACTAGTATTTATGCCTGATTGATTTAAAGCATAATTGAAACTGGTATTGTGAAATGGCTCTGTAAACTGTTTAACAAATGAAATTAAGAATCACAAAGTGGTTTACTGTTTTTATACTATCTTTTCAGAACTGACTTCTTTATGTATTATTGTATTCTATTTTCATATTACTTGTTGTCCCTGAGGCACTCACTGAGTACGAAGTACTCAGGCATACCATTGTTGTTTTTTATGGTATGTTAGGTAACGGAGAAGAGCAGGTTCTTGATACTCCAGGCGCTTACGAAGGACTTGCTATTGCTGCTGATTTTGTGAGCCCATGCGTTCATTCGTGGGACACCCTATTTGTTTATTCATTCATTATATTAGTTTTCGGGCTGCGTCAGAATGAGTCAGACTATTAATCATTTTTCTTAGAAGCTCTATAGTATACATTCTTGTGGGTAGTTGTTGAGTTATTGATTAACTCTCGGGCACGTTGTTACGTTTGACTAAGTATTGATTTCTAAAGACTTCCGCTGATTTAATTCATATATGCATGATTTGTTTACCTTTATTTTATAAACTGCTGGAGGCGAATGTTGAACCTAGCAGGTTCAAGTGTTATTGCTGTGTCGTTTAGGTTCTTCCGATGTTGTTCATGACATCGGATGCCGATCACGTCTAAGGTGGGTTTTAGGGCGTGACAAGTTTAATATCAGAGCCTAGGTTAAAATACGTCCTAGGATTATTGCCAGTGTCTGTGGAGCTGTGTCTAGTGGATTTTTTCTTATGCAGCCTGATCACCTGCATGACTGAGAAACTTCAAGGACATTTATAGGTGTTTCACGTTCTTCTTTATTCTAGATTGTGCTATATAGCTTGAACTTCCGTTAGGATCCGTCTGACGTGTCCGATAATTCGTGCCTCACAGAAATGGCTTTAATGCGTGCGGAAACTGCTAATCAAGGAAACAATGGTGCTTCTAGCTCATCGTCTGGCGGACGAGCCGCCAGGGTCACTAATCGTACAACTACTGGGGTCGAGCATGGTAATTCCTTGGTTGGGTTTGCCGAGCAACAAGAGAATTAGAATGGAGAAGAGAGGCTGGACAGGGAACAAAGTAAAAAGGCCCAACCTACGGGTGGTTTCAGTAGTTCAGAAAATGGAGAGCAAAGGAAAAGGTATTTTGCACCTCAACAGTTTGTTTCTCAGTCTAATGTAGGCATTCCATCTAGTGTGGACAAGGTCAGAGGAACAATGATCAAAACATATATTCACGAGGTACTAACTGATAAGCATTTAGATGGGAGGATCGTACTTATCAGCATTATGGAATTAGAGGCCACATTAACAGGGAATGCAGAAAGTGGCTACGTGAGATGGCTGCTATAAATAACCAAAAGAATGATTCGCTTGCTTCTGCATCTGCTAAAACTCCACCTGCTGGTAATGCGAACAATAATAATCAGAACGCTCGTAACAACGGCAAAGGAAAGGAAGTTGCTAATACTTCTGGTGGAGGGACTGCTCGACTTTATTGGCTGACTCGTAGGGAGGCAGTTGAGGCTTCTGACGCTGTGGTTACAAGTATCCTTACCATCTTTTCTGATGATGTTTACTCATTGATTTATCCGGGTTCAAATTTATCCTATGTGACTCCTTATTTTGCTCTTGATATGGATATAAAATCCGAACCATTGTTGGAACCCTTTGCTGTTGATACGCCTTCGGGTGTTCCTGTTATTGCTTCTAGAGTGTATAGAAATTGTGTTGTCGTGATTAAAGGTCATGAGACCGTGGCTGATTTGTATGAACTTGAGATGGTGGATTTTGATGTAATTATGGGGATGGACTGGTTGTCTACTTGTTATGATAATGTGGATTGTCGCTATAAGTTAGTTCGCTTCGCCTTTCCCGAGGAGCCTGTTATTGTGTGGGAGGGTGAAATTGCTAAGCAACGTGTCACACCACACCCTTGGTAAGGTGTGATTGGCACCCGGCACCTTACAGGAACTGAGTGAACCAACTTATAACTTACATCCTTCGTGTCTCAAATGGAAACAATAAGATCAATAGGCTAAATATGAACATAATATCATGAATAAGTAAATGTGCAATAGACCCATGATGCCGATATTACTACTGTCACACTATGACTAAGCTGTACACAGGAACTGTCTGCAAAGCCTCTATGAACATGACTGAAGTATACAAGTCGGGACAGGGCCCCCGACATACCCTGGATAAAATCGTACACATATATTATATATATCTAGACTCGGCAATGCTCCTGGAAGAAATGGAGCTCACCAATCAAAACTGGTACCTGAAAGCAGCCTACTGCGGAAGATCCTTGTCTCGTCTACTTGCACCTGCGGGCATGAGCGCAGCGTCCACAAGAATGGACGTCAGTACGAACAATGTACTGAGTATGTAAGGCATGAATGATATTATGATATCAGAGTGAAGAAAACATAAGATAAAGTAAGTAATGATACCTCGTACTTTTCTTAAGATCTCTGTCATGTAAACTACTCGTCTAAAGGAAAAACATGTCATACACATCCATATACAACATACATACATATGCATTCACATTCGCTTACAATACATACATCTGTCATATCCGTACCCGGCCCTTTCGGGCCTCAGTGTCATCCATACCCGGCCCTTTCGGGACTCGGTGTCATCCGTACCCGGCCCTTTCGGGACTCTGTGTTATCCGTACCCGGCCTTTTCGGGACTCGGTGTGATCCGTACCCGGCCCTTTCGGGACTAGGTGTTATCCGTACCTAGCCCTTTCGGGACTCGGCGAGACTCAGTGTGATCCCTAACTGATCAGTGGGAGCACAATGCATACACACATACATATACATTAGAAATACATAATTGAAATCAACATCATAATTAGCATTAACATTATCACTATATCATTCCTTGAAGGATCAACCATCGTAAGATTTAATCAATAATGTCATGAGAGTTTCGAGAACCATGAACTTAGATAGCACTACAAATAGAATCGTCATCGCTATATCTCACCTCGAAAGAACAAGTATTATGAGGTGGGATCAATCACAAAGAATAGTCTCAAGATCATGAATAAGCTCAATAATATCGTAAGGATCATGAGTTTCATAGGCTTCAAGCATTTGTGGAGGCAAGGATATGACGGATATGGTACAAAGGTTTATAACAAGGAATCATGCCTTTAGAAAGAAAGGGTTTAGCCTTACATACCTTTTTGGTCGCTTTAACTTTAACTACTCAATGCTTGTCTTAGTCCTTCAAATAAATCTTTCTAGAATCTGCCGAAATTTCGGCAGCATCTCCCCTGTTTATATGCCTAGCCCAAAATAGTAATTCAGCAACCAACAACTACAACATCAATACCAACATTAATCATAATATTCTCAACACCAATATACTCCATAAATATCCCACACGATGTTTTCCCAATTTCCACAACTAACCAACTCGCTATACAATTATTTAACCACTTTATCTCCGTAAATAAACCAAAATTAACATTAATAATAGGAGATTCATACCTTATTTTTGTTAAAACAGAGATATCTTCAACATCTACCTTGAATCCACCGAAAAACTATACTAGGAGCCCTTTTGGATTGGCTTATAAGTTGCTTATAAGCTGTTTTCACCTTTTTTGAGTGTTTGGCTGGCCAGCTTAAAGTCATTTTGTGCTTAAAATAAGCTCAAAAAATTAATTGGGCCCATTTGACTTAGCTTATCTAAAGCAGCTTATAAGCCAAAAAAAAAAAAGTTAGACTACCCCAACTTATGTTTTTTTGCTTATAGGCATAAGCCCATCCAAACAGGCTCTAGAATCACATCCATGCGTTTATCCGAGCTTCGATTAATACTTCTCGCTTGAAAATTGCTCACTTTGTGATCCCCCCCCCCCCCCTCTCTCTCTTCAATTTTCTGGAAATTTCTGGGCAAATCTGGTGAAAAAAAGGGTTTTTTACCCTTTTTATAAGGGTCAAATTCGGGTCTGGTTCACTGTAGCATTACTGTAGCAGGTCGGTTACTGTAGCACGCGTTTCTGCTATGTCAGCTGAACTTGTAACGTCCATAATTCTCTACTCCAATGTCCTATCAACGAGCGGTTTGTTGCGTTGGAAACTAGACTCGACGAACTTCATCTTAGGATTTTCTTTTAACCTTAAAACACTGCATATGCTATGAGATACGCGTCCCCCAAGGTAGACCAAAAGTTTCACACAAAACATTGCCCATCTTTTCTCTAAAGTGGTACTACTTCATTTCTTCCACTCTTTTCCTTATAAAACCTTCCGGTATACCTTATATAATCCTTCACTCGTTAAATATACTTAATAATGCTTGCTCCTTATATTCCAAAGTGATTTCACTTAACCTTAACTCAACGTACTTATGTTTCAAATTTGATAAGTGCTCTTTGAAGATACGGGGTGTAACATCCTTTCCCCCTTAAAAACATTCGTCCTCGAATGTTGTTTCTTGCGAGAATACGGTGCCTTCATTAGTTTCTTATCCTCATGTTCATATGTATGTACTCAGTGGTCAACTGATATCTAGTTACCGTCCTGGGACATGTTGTCATTAAGATGGTCCTAACTCATGATTGCTATGGCCCCCGGCCGACATGTGAGCACCCTTAATTTTTGTACTGTTTTTCCTTGCTCCTTATCTCTCTACTGGTAGACAAATTCTCTTATTCAAATATGGTACCTTTCCTTTCTTACTTCTCTGGTGCTATTCTAGATCCTCCCCTTTTGTACTAGTCGACCTTATATATATACCATATCACTTTTTTTTTAATCCCTTACATTACCATCATAGTTCCACTTATGGTAGCATCCAGATGATTTGCAATAGCATTTCCTTGCTAGTGACTTATTATTCTCAGTGATTACCGTTTCTCACGTTCTTCGTCTCATACACACTTAGTCATGACTTCCTTTTAATGCGGGTATACTTCCCTCCTTATGTCCCACTTATCGAAGCCTATTTTCTGACCCCACATATTCCTCTTTTGTTCCATACTATCACACTTTATCCAATTCGCTTGCCTACCCTCAAATTTTTACCCAAATAGTCCCGTGATTTGCCCGTCGTCTCTCTTGGAGGGTTCACTCCCTCATGTGTTATATCCCGTGTTTTTGCACATTTGGAAAATTAGAAATAATCTTGACTTGTATAAAATAAGGTTATAATTGGTTACATCTAGCACATGAGTTGGTTGTGAAAGAATATTAATGTGGAAGTGCCGAGGAAGTCTAAGGGAAAATTTGGAATTTTGGAAATTAGTTTCGGGATTTGTAAAACAAGGACTTAAATCCATTGGGCCAAGAAAATTGAGGAGAATAATGAGGCCCAAAAATCATGGGGTGGCCGGCCAACATGCCTTGGCCCAAACCCATGAAGTTGGTCATGTGACTAAGTCATGTGATCAACTTAAAGATAAGAGCTAACTTCATGAAAATTCAAGAACAAAAAAAACAAAATTGAAGAACACCCCAAACGGAGGCTCTCGGCCGAAACCCTTAGGAGAAAAAAAAATTTCTAAGTCCTTCAATCTTCTTCTTAAAATCTTGTTCTTCTTGTATTCGTAGTAAGCTCAGGACGCTCTCCAACGCGGTATAATTAGTTAAGCGAGGGAACAACGTTTGCGGCAAGTTGAAGTTCGGAGAAAAAGGTAAGGATTTCTCCCTTATCTTTGTGTTATGAAGGCTTGTTTGTGTTGTAGTATATAGAAATGTGTTGATTGTATGGAAAAATGGAAGTTTGCAAAGTGAGTTTGGAATATGGCTTGTAGCCGTGGGCATGTGTGTATGGTGTGGTTATAATGTGTTGAATTCATGTTATATTCTAGTTGTGATTGTGATGAAATGCATATGGGAATTGAGAGTTGGATGAATTTAATTGATATTGATAAAATAGGCATATGGCCGTAGGGTGTGTTTGGCTTGGGATAGAAATGAATTAAGTTGTTTAGTGTGTAATTGTGATGATCATTGATGGGTTTAGAAGTTGGAAGCATGTTATGAAGTTGTATGCCAAAGGTTTGATGTTTTGCACAAGTTATGACTTTGACGGAAAGTTGTATATTATGTATATCGAGTGTATAACTTGAGGAAATGATATGAAATGTTTCTAAATATATACTGTGATAATCTTCATTGATAATGAATGTGAAATCATTGATATTAGTTTGAAAGTTTGGGTTAGAATGAAGGTTATGGCAACTTGTGAGAAAGATGACTAGTTGAAGGATATTTGTGTTTTTAATGTTCTTTGTTGATGTTGATGTTATCGTTTGGGTTGTTGTTGATGGTTTCTAACCGAGTTGAATTCTCGGGGGTGCTATATGTATAGGGGAAGTGCTGCCAAAATTTCGGTAGACAATAATGCATTAAGTTGAAACTTTGGTATTCATAACTCACAATTGGTAAACTTGACCAATTGCAGATTTTTGACGAGACGGGAAGTGAGTTTGGAAAGGCGTGAGGAGCTTGAAAGGTATGTAAAGCAACCCCAATTCTTCCCTTGGCATGTCCTTAGTGTGTTAGGGTCGGATCCGGGCCTCGAAAGACTTCTCGGCCCTCGGAATCCGCAAGAGAAAATTTCAGTTTTTCCTTCAGTAGAATTGAATCATTTCAGTACGCTTTGCATGAAATAATGCAACTTTGCTCTAAATTACTTGGAAAGTCATAGAATGTTTGCAGAACCTTTTTAGGTGACCCCATAAGCTTAGAGGGCACAATTTGAGCCCGCCGCCTTGTTTGTCCCGAGGCGGGCCCACTATTCCCGGTTTTGCCCTTAATGTACTAAAGCTTTCCTTTTAAGCGATTTTTGAAAGAAACGTTTGACTACCCTTTTTAATTACCTAACTAATATTGTTTTAAATATTCTATTAAGTCTTGTAAATTATTTTGACACCCGGAACGACTTCAGAAAGGTTATACTTCTGTAATTTATTATGATATCCGAAATGCATCTATTATGATCCCGTCCAACTCCATTGGATTTGTTTGGCTTTGATACGCTTCACCGAGTCTTTGAAAACATTTATGATATTTTTAAATTGCATTAGTCTCTCACTACTCCATTCGTGGATGCCCCAATGTTTCCCACACTGAGCCCGGGCCAGGATATGTTGTCAAGCGTGATCCTTTGCATTGTTCGCCGTGCCTCGATGTGAGGGGGCAGGTATACGCGTACATGGGTTTGTGGAGTATGTTGTGCCATGTACGCTTGTTCTGATATGATTTACTATGGTCATCTGATATGACATATTATGTTACGGGGTTATGCCCCTATTCTGATTCTTCTGTGTTGTGGCACCAGCGTCGGGAGGGTGGCCACGTTCTGTCTTCCGAGTCCCTTGGCAGGGGCCGGATTTGATATGACATATGTTTCTGTACACACTCCGCATGTTTTGAAAATATATCTCTGATACTTTGTATTTTCTGTTTGCTTTTTGTACGTTCTATAACAGTTATGATTTTGTTTCTGCAACTCAGGCTTTACATATTCAGTACATATTTCGTACTGACCCCCTTTCCTCGGGGGCTGCGTTTTCATGCCGCGCAGGTACTGACGACAGGTTTGCCGATCCGTCTGTCTAGGATATCGTTTCCGCCATTTGGAGCGCTCTTTTATTCAGAGCCATCTTTTGGTACAGTCTATCACTTCTATATGTGTATATTCTCGTTCATGGGTACGGCGGGGCCCTGTCCCGCCATATGATTCTGTTGGTCAATTTAGAGGTCTGTAGACATGTTTGTGGGTTGGGATCTTTCTGTACAGCTGTGTGTATATGTTGTGTTTGGGTGATCCCATTCGCCGCGGCGGCCGGTCCGCATATAGTTAAATGTTATTCTGTTGGCCCTGTGTGGCCTTTGTTGGTATTTTCTGCGTTCAGGGTATATGGGATAGTCCGTAAAACAAAGGAAACTCTGCCAAAAATTTTCTGGAAATTATCTAAATTGGAAATAAAGCCTTGTCGGCTTTTGCTATATACTAGAATGTGTTTGAGTGCCCAGATCGGGCACTAGTCACGGCCTACGGGGTTGGGTCCTGACATCATGTTTCTTACATCATTTTCCTTTTCTCAAGACATTCTAATCCCTTTACTTTCTGTATACTCACTCCCTTTCTTTTCCTGACGTTATTGCGTTAGGACTTTCCAACTCTAATCTGTAGTGAAAATAGCATCAACTTACCTTGTAACATTTGTACCACTTTTGTCACTTCAATTTTGTCACTTAAACTTCATTACCTTGTTCGATCAATGCCTTCAGTATATAGCAACGCCGGTTGCTGGGACACACATACCAATTTGACGCAGTCACATATGGGATATCATACATATATATATATGTGGTTACTATCCCCTCACTTACAAAGTATCTCCAAATACTATTCGAACTTATCCTAATTCTAGAGTTATGATGCACCTTTTTTCTCGCCACCGATCTAGTCCGCCTTGTCCCTCGCGTTCTCTTAAGGTTTCCAACCACTCCGCATACTCCAATTTCCCATAAGCTACTCTAGCGTCTTATCTGTCCCCTATCTCTGAATTTGTAAGACTTTTAGCATACTTCCCAGGGGGTCACCCATCCTAGTATTACTCTCACTCCAGCACGCTTAACCTTGGAGTGCTGATGGGATCTGGTGCGTTAGTGCTAGTATGATCGCATCCACCCTACTGCATGACTTTTGTCACATAACCTAGAATAAGCTGAAATTCTAACGGATTCCGATAAATCTTCGTGATGCATCTACCCCCAGATTAAAATGATTTCTTATTATTCCAACGAAGCAAATGCTATTTTAGCCTTTGGAACTCCCGATGACAAGCCATCAATCAACATATACAACTGTTTTCCATTCCTAAATGTTAAGATTCCTTGTAGCGGTAAAACTTCTTAGTTGCAGTTATCTATAAATACTTTGGTTATCGTTCCCTTCAACACTTCCATTTGCCAACTATCAATGGTATCCTGCAATAGTTGTACGCACATAAGAAGTTCCAATAAAAGACTCATATACCTGTAGCCATCCTGTCCTCCTCTCGGTCTGGAGGGCTATAGAGTGAAGTATCCTCTTTATCATACTAGCTATCTCATCATGGCGATTGTTTGTATGGTTCTATAACATATACTCTCACAATTGCTATGACTAGCAGCTTGAAATTTCACGAGGGTTCATTGTCACCAGCTTGTTTCGACCAATGCAATATCCTTGAATCCTTTGCTTACGATCTTATCCCCGTCTACTTTCACGGCTTCTCCTTGCATTTCCTTAGCTCATCTAGCTTCATAGCTCCCTATTACTTTTCGATTGCCCCACTGTTGGGTGTCATAATTCCTCCAATACCTTGGTCCGTCTTTGTGCTCGTACTCAAGCTTGCTTGCTTTCCCCCTTAAAGGTTTTACCTTATGGTGTTGTACTTCATTACCATTCTCGATTGGAATTTATGGGGATACTTGAAATAGAGATGTGCCTAACTATATGTACAGTCGGAATAGTACTTTTGATTCCAATAACCGATGCTCGATGTCCACTTGTAGCGCCGTTTTTATTTTATCATCCCTTATCAACGTCGCCTATACTTTCCCTTTAATCAATCTGTAGCAATCATAGACGTATAATCTTTATTATCTCTTAAATCCTTGGTCCTCGTACTTAAATTTTAGGAAAATTTTGACAGAATTTCCCCTATATTTCATACTATCCAAACCTGCACTCATCCCAGAAAATACATGCAATGCCTCACAGGGCCCTCAATATCGAACAGAAATGCAAAGATGACAAAACTTACCTCACGCGTCACAACTCGGAATATGCTTGAACTTTTATCAATCGTCCTTGGATAGTTTCCTGGTCATTTCTCTTCCATTCATTGTCTATATATTTCAATAATACTTGCAACATTCTTACCATATCTGACTTATAATCCTTTTTACCATTACTTACCTCTATACTGATACCTTGAACTTCTGTCGTCTGCAATCTTACAACTGAACTTATTATTAAATTATACATGTAACTAATTCCCCCTGCTTTACTATACAATCAGCTTATCTTGATTATGACCAATTTATTCTCATAGAAGATGCACATCTTGATGACGTAATTTCAACAAAGTGACTTACCTCAGTAATCCCAATATCATCATCCTCTTCCTTTGTCAACACCATTCTTCCACTGAAATTAAGGGTTTGAACAAGGAATTTCATTTCCTATGACTTGGCTCTCATCGCACGATCTAAGATAGAAAGAAAGGTCAATGATTCCTAAATGCCCTACAGCCTCCTATTTATAAGTGTGGTCGGCTTCACACCCATAAACAGGACTCTGCTAGACACGGCTTGCAGACAACCCTAGGACAGAGCTGCTCTGATACCACTTTGTCACACCCCACCCTTGGTAAGGTGTGATTGGCACCCAGCACCTTACAGGAACCGAGCGAACCAACTTATAAATTACATCCTTCGTGTCTTAAATGGAAACAATAAGATCAAGAGGCTAAATATGAACATAATATCATGCATAAGTAAATGTACAATAGACCCATGATGTCGATATTACTACTGTCACACTATGACTAAGCTGTACACAGGAACTGTCTGCAAAGCCTCTATGAACATGACTGAAGTATACAAGTCGGGACAAGGCCCCCGACATACCTTGGACAAAATCGTATATATATATCTAGACTCGGCAATGCTCCAGGAAGAAATGAAGCTCACCAATCAAAACTGGTACCTGAAAGCAGCCTACTGCGGAAGATCCTCGTCTCGTCTACTTGCACCTGCGGGCATGGGCGCAGCGTCCACAAGAAGGGACGTCAGTACGAACAATGTACTGAGTATGTAAGGCATGAATGATAGTATGACATCAGAGTGAAGAAAACATAAGATAAAGTAAGTAATGATACCTCGTACGTTTCTTAAGATCTCTGTCATGTAAACTACTCGTCTAAAGGAAAAACATGTCATACACATCCGTACGCAACAAACATACATATGCATGCACATTCACTTACTATACATACATTTGTCATATCCGTACCCGGCCCTTTCGGGACTCGGTGTGATCCGTAACCGACCCTTTCGGGACTCGGTGTGATCCGTACCCGGCCCTTTCGGGACTCGGTGTTCTCCGTACCCGGCCCTTTCGGGACTCGGTGTTATCCGTACCCGGCCCTTTCGGGACTAGGAGTTATCCGTACCCGGCCTTTTCAGGACTCGGTGTGATCCCCAACTGATCAGTGGGAGCACAATGCATACACACATACATATACATTAGAAATACATAAATGAAATCAATATCATAATTAGCATTAACATTATCACTATATCATTCCTTGAAGGATCAACCATCGTAAGATGAAATCAATAATGTCATGAGAGTTTCGAGAACCATGAACTTAGATAGCATTAGAAAGAGAATCGTCATCGCTGTATCTCACCTCGAAAGAACAAGTATTATGAGGTGGGATCAATGACAAAGAATAGTCTCAAGATCATGAATAAGCTCAATAATATCGTAAAGATCATGAGATTCATAGGCTTCAAGCATTTGTGGAGGCAAGGATATGACGGATATGGTACAAAGGTTTATGACAAGGAATCATACCTTTAGAAAGAAAGGGTTTAGCCTTACATACCTTTTTGGTCACTTTAACTTTAACTACTCAATGCTTGTCTTAGTCCTTCAAACAAATATTTCTAGAATCTGCCAAAATTTCGGCAGCATCTCCCCTGTTTATATGCCTAGCCCAAAATAGTAATTCAGCAACCAACAACAACAACAACAACATCAATACCAACATTAATCATAATATTCTCAACACCAACATACTCCATAAATATCCCACACGATGATTTCCCAATTTCCACAACCAACCAACTCGCTATATAATTATTTAACGACTTTATCTCCATAAATAAACCAAAATTAAAACAGAGATATCTTCAATATCTACCTTGAATCAACCGCAAAACCATACTTGAATCACATCCATGCGTTTATCCGAGCTTCGATTAATACTTCTCGCTTGAAAATTCCTCACTTTGTGATCCCCCCCTCTCTCTCTCTTAAATTTTCTGGGAAAATCTGGTGAAAAAAAGGGGGTTTTACCCTTTTTATAAGGGTCAAATTTGGGCCGGTACTGTAGCAGGTCGGTTACTGTAGCATGCGTTTCTGCTCTGTCAGCTGAACTTGTAATGTCCATAATTCTCTACTCCGATTTCCTATCGACGAGCGGTTTGTTGCGTTGGAAACTAGACTTGATGAACTTCATCTTAGGCTTTCTTTCACCTTAAAACACTTCATATGCTAAGAGATATGCGTCTCCCAAGTTGGACAAAAATTTTCACACAAAACATTACCCATCTTTTCTCCAAAGTCGTACTACTTCATTTCTTCCACTCATTTGCTTATAAAACCTTCTGGTATACCTTATATACATCCTTCACTCATTAAATATACTTAATAATGCTTTCTCCTTATATTCCAAAGTGGTTTTACTTAACCCTAACTCAACGTACTTACGATTCAAATTTGATAAGTGCTCTTTGCAGATACGGGGTGTAACACCAAGGGGTAGATTTATTTCCTATCTTAAGGCTCATAAGATCATTACTAAGGGGTGTAATTACCATTTGGTTTCTGTTAATGATACAAAAGCCATAGTACCTGAATTTTCATATGTTCCCATAGTTAGTCATTATCCCAAAGTGTTTCCTGAAGATTTCCCTAGCATCCCTCCTGATAGGGTTATTGATTTCGGGATTGATGTTATTCCCGACACATAACCTATTTCTATTCCACCTTATCGTATGGCTCCAACAGAACTAAGGGAGTTAAAGGATCAGTTGAAGGACTTGTTGGATAAACATTTCATCCGACCAAGTTCCTCACCTTAGGGTGCTCAATTCTTGTTTGTTAGAAATAAAGATGGTTTCCTTAGGATGTGTGTTGATTACCGTCAGCTTAATAAGGTGACCATTAAGAATAAACATCTTTTTCCTAGGATAGATGATCTATTTGACCAACTTCAGGATGCTAAGTTCTTTTCAAAGATTGACCTGAGGTCGGGGTATCACCAATTGAAGATAAAAGAAAAGGATATCCCAAAACTGTTTTCCGTACTCGTTATGGGCACTTTGAGTTTCTAGTGATGTCCTTTGGGTTGACTAATGTGCCTGTTGCGTTCATGGATTTGATGAACCGAGTGTTTAAGCCGAATTTGGACAGATTCATTATTGACGACATCTTGATGTACTCTAAGAATCGTGAGGATCATGCTAATCATTTGAAGATAACTTTGACAACACTTGAGGAGAACGAGCTTTATGCAAAATTCTCTAAGTGTAAATTCTGGCTTGAGTCTGTGTCTTTCTTGGGTCATGTGGTGACTGGTGACGGCATTAAGATAGATCCTTAGAAAATTTAAGCGGTTAAGGATTGGCCTAGACCAACTAGTGCGACGGAAATTCGTAGCTTCTTGGGTTTGGCTACAGAAATTTTGTGGAAGGTTTTTTGTCCATAGCCTCACCATTGACTAAATTGGGACAGAAGACTGCTAAGTTTCAGTGGTCCGAAGCTTGTGAAAAGAGTTTCCAAGAGCTTAAGACAAGGTTGACTTTGGCTCCTATTGTGACTTTAGCTTCTGGGTCTGGTGGGTATGTGGTGTATCGTGATGCTTCCAGAATGGGTTTGGGTTGTGTATTAATGCAGAACGGTAAGGTGATTGCTTATGCTTCATGACAGTTGAAGAAGCATGAGAAGAATTATCCGACTTATGACTTAGAGTTGGCTGCCGTGGTATTTGCCTTGAAAATTTGGCGTCATTATTTGTATAGTGAGAATTGCGATGTTTTTACTGACCATAAAAGCTTGCAATATATCTTTAAGCAGCGACAGTTTAATCTCAGATAGCGGAGGTGGTTTGAGTTGTTAAAAGACTAAAAATTAAATATTTTGTATCATCCTGGTAAGGCCAATGTGGTTGCTGATGCTTTGAGTAGAAAATCTATGGGCATGTTGGCTTATTTGCATGCATATGACATGCCCATAGGGAAGGAAATTCAAATACTTGCTAGGCTTGGGATCAGACTTGATGAAACCAAAGATGGAGAGTTAGTGGGAATCACGCCATCACGGTCTGACATCGTGGAAAGGATTAAATCCAAGCAATACGATGATGAGCTTCTGGCGAAGCTAAAAGATGGAGTGGAAAATGGTGAGTACACTTCATTTACTGTTTGGACGGTGGCTTATGAATTGAATTTGCCATCCGATATGGCCTTGGTACAAACCTGATCCTTCCCATGTGTTGAACCATGAAGAGATTGAAATTAATGAAGGGTTAACCTATGAAGAAAAATCGGTTCAGATTCTAGATCGCCAAGTTAGAAGGTTGAGAACAAAGGATGTGGCATCGGTTAAAGTTTTGTGGCGAAACCATAATACTGAGGAAGCTACTTGGGAAGTAGAGGAGGACATGAAGAAGAGATATCCTCACTTGTTCCCTATTGTAGGTATGAGTTAAGGTTTTAGTTATTCTCAAATGGATTGATTTCGTTGATTGATACAACCCATGTTTGGTGCCCTTTTTCCCGACTAATATTCTCATTCGAGGACGAATGAATCTTAAGTGGGGGATAATGTAACATCCCGTAAATCCGTATAGAGTGTGAAAGCATTGTATGAGTCCTTTGGAACCTTATATGTTGGGTTGCGTGCATGACTTTAGGCTAAAGAACCAAGAGGAGATGGTCAAAATGAAAATTCACTATAGTTTCATGAAAAGGAAGTTTGACGGTCGTCCATTGTACCGTCGATCGGTTCGACGCTCCATCCTTTGCACCATAGAAAGTAAGGAAGAGAAAGTTTCTCACTGGAAATTTCATGACTTTGACGGATGCTCGACGCTTCGTCGTTTGTACCGTAGAATTGACCTAGCCCAAAGACAATTCGACGGCGCAGATCTGTCACAACCCAACTAAGGGGGCCATGATGGGTACCCAGAGCTGACTAACGAGCACCACTCATCTTGTCAATCATCATACTCATCCTAGACACATATAATCTCTAAGACAACACATGCATATATATATATATATATGCCCTCACGGCTGCAAAAACGATATACTAATGTACAATGTAGTCATCATGGGACACCTACCACCCACACTTACGCATCTACGAGCCTCTACTAGAGTGTTGTGACATAAGGACAGGATAGGACCCCGTCGTGCCCAAATATAAACACAAAATAATATCTCAAAAATGGAACCTCCGGATTAGTGAAGTGCTCCTGTAAATATGCTAAGTAGCTCCTAGGAATCAGGGCCACCTGTTACACCTCGGAAAAATCTTCCGTTGGTACGCAAGTGAATGAACTAGCGAAATACGAGTATCGGGTTAATGATGACTTAAGGACATGTTGGGAAAGAGTTATAACGTCCCTTAGATTAGTATTGAAGTGTTAAACAAGTGTTAAGAAGGTTCCATGAGGATCGGAGATCAAACGAAGTGGCGAAACTAAGTTCAGTGACTGATGAGTTCTACGGCTCATTATACGGACCGTATAATGTTATACGGACCGTATAGTGGACCGTAAAAACATCACAGTGAAGGTTGGTTGCTGGTGGAATTTTACGGTCAGTTATACGGACCGTATAAAATTTATACGGACCGTATAACGAACCGTCGAATGGTCACAGTGAAAGGTTGCTCACTGGTAACGTTTTACGGTCAGTTATACGGACCGTAAAACTGTTTTACGGACCGTATAACGGACCGTCAAGTAGTCACAGTGAAGGGGTGCTGGGCAGACCCATTTCACGGTCTATTATACGGACCGTATAACCATTATACGGACCGTATAATGGACCATATAATGGAACCCGACAGTTCGGTGATGATTTAATAAATAAAGACCAAGTTCATGAAAATCATTTCCACATTTCCTCTCTCTCTCTAAAACAGCTCTGATACCACTTTTGTCACGACCCGACTAGGGGGCCACGACGAGCACCCGGTGCAACCCCACCCGGGCACCCCGTTATCATGCATATCATAACATCTAGGTGAACCATAATTCATTTCATGCATTTTAAATCATTAATCAAGCTAGTCCCATTGGACGATCATCATCAATTAACATATCATAGGCATCTATGCCATGTCAAATATACAAGGCCGACGAGGCCAACAAAAGATATACAAAACATAGGCCGGCATCGGAGGGCTCCGTCTCCCGAAATATCAAATGGTGACCCCTCTTTCTGAGCGAGCGTATCTCTGTACTGCATTAGCCTGGAATCCTCACCTT
The DNA here is from genome assembly GCF_019175385.1 of Lycium barbarum. Classification (NCBI taxonomy): domain Eukaryota; kingdom Viridiplantae; phylum Streptophyta; class Magnoliopsida; order Solanales; family Solanaceae; genus Lycium; species Lycium barbarum. The sequence goes on along the minus strand of NC_083345.1, from coordinate 56,137,574 downwards.
GCCGCTCTTTTACTTCCGCTACTAGCGACGGAACTGCCGAATTCTGAATGGTAGCTCTGCTGCTACCTGAGTCCACTACTCGGACCCCTAGGCTGGCTAGCTGCTGAAGCTCACGGGTCATTTCTCTATTTTCTTGTCGCACATCGCATAAGCTCCCCATAGACCTGCGGCTAAGAGCATCGGCCACAACATTTGCCTTTCCGGGGTGGTACAGGATTTCGACGTCATAGTCTTTTAGCAACTCTAGCCATCGTCGTTGCCGCAAATTTAACTCTTTCTGCTTGAAGATGTACTGGAGACTCTTATGATCTGTATAAATATCCGCGTGGACACCATATAAGTAATGTCTCCATATCTTTAAAGCATGGACCACCGCGGCCAATTCTAAGTCATGGGTAGGATAATTCTGTTCATGTTTCCGTAATTGTCTAGAAGCATACGCGATCACCTTACCATTTTGCATCAATACACAGCCTAGCCCGACGCCTGAAGCATCACAATAAACAACATATCCTTCCACTCCCTCTGGAAGTGCCAAGACTGGGGCAGAAGTCAATCTGTCTTTCAACTTTTGGAAACTACGTTCACAAGCATCTGTCCATTGAAACTTAGCTGACTTCTGAGTCAACTTTGTGAGCGGTGCAGAAATAGAAGAGAAACCCTCAACAAATCTTTTGTAATACCCGGCTAAGCCCAAAAAGCTACGAACCTCTGTAGGGGTTGTGGGCCTTGGCCAAGTTTTCACTGCCTCGATCTTTGGACTATCCACTCGAATACCATCAGCTGCAACAATATGGCCCAGGAATGATACCGAGTTCAACCAAAACTCACATTTGGAGAATTTTGCAAACAACTCTCGAGCTCGAAGAACTCCAAGGACGGTTCGCAAATGCTCCGCATGCTCAGCCTCGGATCTAGAGTACACTAGGATATCGTCGATGAATACAATCACGAATAGGTCCAGAAAAGGCCTGAATACATTGTTCATTAAGTCCATAAACACTGCCGGTGCATTAGTTAGCCCAATGTTCCAATTGCCAACAAGTAAAAATAGAACACCAAAAGCCGGGTGGCTTATTGCAAGCTATAGAAATCCCAACTTGGAAGTGGGAAGTGATTAATATGGATTTCATTACAGGGCTACCTCGTTCTCGACGCAAGTATGATTCCATATGGGTGATTGTGGATAGACACACTAAATCAGCTCATTTCTTACCGGTCAGGACGACCTATGTGGCAGAAGATTATACAAGGCTTTATGTTAAAGAAATAGTGAGACTCCATGGTGTCCCAGTGTCTATTATCTCCGATAGAGGAACTCAGTTTACGGCCAAATTTTGGGAGTCCTTTCAAGGGGGTCTAAGGACCCAAGTGCGCCTTAGCACGGCATTTCACCCACAGACCGATGGGCAAGCTGAACGCACCATCCAGACTCTTGAAGATATGTTACGGGCATGCATGATAGATTTTGGGGGAAATTGGGATGACCATTTGCCACTCATTGAGTTTGCTTACAATAATAGTTATCACTCCAGCATCCTAATGGCACCATATGAAGCTTTATATGGGAGAAAGTGTAGATCCCCGATTGGGTGGTTTGAAACGGGAGAGGCCAAGTTAATGGGGCCCGATTTGGTCCAACAAGCCATAGAGAAAGTCAAGTTCATACGAGATCGGTTGTTGGCGGCTCAAAGTCGCTAAAAGTCTTATGCAGATAATCGTCGAAGGGACTTAGAGTTTCAAGTTAAGGATTGGGTGTTTTTGAAAGTGTCGCCGATGAAGGGCGTTATGAGATTTGGCAAAAAGGGGAAGCTTAGTCCCCGGTATATAAGGCCTTATGAAATTGTGCGAAAGATAGGCAAAGTGGCCTATGAATTAGACTTACCTCCAGACTTGGAGTCAGTTCACCCGGTTTTCCATGTCTCGATGCTTCGGAAGTGTGTTGGAGATCCTACGAGGGTCGTCCCAGTGAATGATATTCAAGTGACAGAAAAGTTAACTTATGATGAAATACCCATTGCCATATTAGATAGGCAAGTACGGAGGCTTAGAAACAAAGAAGTGGCCTCAGTTAAAGTTTTGTGGAAAAATAATAATCGAGAGGAAATGACATGGGAAGCGGAAGAAAATATGCAATCCAAGTACCCGCATTTATTTCAGCCCTTGGGAGAAGTCCAAGATGAGACGTCAAAATCATAAGGTATGGATGTTTTCCTTTTATGCTTATGGGTCGTGTGTGGCCAAAAATTTTCATGTTGTTATGATGTGGCCCTGTGTGGCATCGATATTATGGGTTGTTGTGACAGGTTGTTAGTGCCATGTTATAGGGGAAACTCTGGCGAAATTTTTATAAAATCCCGGGTGTTCTCGACATTCGAGGACGAATGTTCTTAAGGGGGGGAGAATGTTACACCTCGGAAAAATCTTCCGTTGGTACGCAAGTGAATGAACTAGCGAAATACGAGTATCGGGTTAATGATGACTTAAGGGCATGTTGGGAAAGAGTTATAACGTCCCGTAGATTAGTATTGAAGTGTTAAACAAGTGTTAAGAAGGTTCCATGAGGATCGGAGATCAAACGAAGTGGCGAAACTAAGTTCAGTGACTGATGAGTTCTACGGCTCATTATACGGACCGTATAATGTTATACGGACCGTATAGTGGACCGTAAAACCATCACAGTGAAGGTTGGTTGCTGGTGGAATTTTACGGTCAGTTATACGGACCGTATAAAATTTATACGGACCGTATAACGAACCGTCGAATGGTCACAGTGAAAGGTTGCTCACTGGTAACGTTTTACGGTCAGTTATACGGACCGTAAAACTGTTTTACGGACCGTATAACGGACCGTCAAGTAGTCACAGTGAAGGGGTGCTGGGCAGACCCATTTCACGGTCTATTATACGGACCGTATAACCATTATACGGACCGTATAATGGACCATATAATGGAACCCGACAGTTCGGTGATGATTTAATAAATAAAGACCAAGTTCATGAAAATCATTTCCACATTTCCTCTCTCTCTCTAAAACAGCTCTGATACCACTTTTGTCACGACCCGACTAGGGGGCCACGACGAGCACCCGGTGCAACCCCACCCGGGCACCCCGTTATCATGCATATCATAACATCTAGGTGAACCATAATTCATTTCATGCATTTTAAATCATTAATCAAGCTAGTCCCATTGGACGATCATCATCAATTAACATATCATAGGCATCTATGCCATGTCAAATATACAAGGCCGACGAGGCCAACAAAAGATATACAAAACATAGGCCGGCATCGGAGGGCTCCGTCTCCCGAAATATCAAATGGTGACCCCTCTTTCTGAGCGAGCGTATCTCTGTACTGCATTAGCCTGGAATCCTCACCTTGCCGCTCTTTTACTTCCGCTACTAGCGACGGAACTGCCGAATTCTGAATGGTAGCTCTGCTGCTACCTGAGTCCACTACTCGGACCCCTAGGCTGGCTAGCTGCTGAAGCTCACGGGTCATTTCTCTCTTTTCTTGTCGCACATCGCATAAGCTCCCCATAGACCTGCGGCTAAGAGCATCGGCCACAACATTTGCCTTTCCGGGGTGGTACAGGATTTCGACGTCATAGTCTTTTAGCAACTCTAGCCATCGTCGTTGCCGCAAATTTAACTCTTTCTGCTTGAAGATGTACTGGAGACTCTTATGATCTGTATAAATATCCGCGTGGACACCATATAAGTAATGTCTCCATATCTTTAAAGCATGGACCACCGCGGCCAATTCTAAGTCATGGGTAGGATAATTATGTTCATGTTTCCGTAATTGTCTAGAAGCATACGCGATCACCTTACCATTTTGCATCAATACACAGCCTAGCCCAACGCCTGAAGCATCACAATAAACAACATATCCTTCCACTCCCTCTGGAAGTGCCAAGACTGGGGCAGAAGTCAATCTGTCTTTCAACTTTTGGAAACTACGTTCACAAGCATCTGTCCATTGAAACTTAGCTGACTTCTGAGTCAACTTTGTGAGCGGTGCAGAAATAGAAGAGAAACCCTCAACAAATCTTCTGTAATACCCGGCTAAGCCCAAAAAGCTACGAACCTCTGTAGGGGTTGTGGGCCTTGGCCAAGTTTTCACTGCCTCGATCTTTGGACTATCCACTCGAATACCATCAGCTGCAACAATATGGCCCAGGAATGATACCGAGTTCAACCAAAACTCACATTTGGAGAATTTTGCAAACAAATCTCGAGCTCGAAGAACTCCAAGGACGGTTCGCAAATGCTCCGCATGCTCAGCCTCGGATCTAGAGTACACTAGGATATCGTCGATGAATACAATCACGAATAGGTCCAGAAAAGGCCTGAATACATTGTTCATTAAGTCCATAAACACTGCCGGTGCATTAGTTAGCCCAATGTTCCAATTGCCAACAAGTAAAAATAGAACACCAAAAGCCGGGTGGCTTATTGCAAGCTATAGAAATCCCAACTTGGAAGTGGGAAGTGATTAATATGGATTTCATTACAGGGCTACCTCGTTCTCGACGCAAGTATGATTCCATATGGGTGATTGTGGATAGACTCACTAAATCAGCTCATTTCTTACCGGTCAGGACGACCTATGTGGCAGAAGATTATACAAGGCTTTATGTTAAAGAAATAGTGAGACTCCATGGTGTCCCAGTGTCTATTATCTCCGATAGAGGAACTCAGTTTACGGCCAAATTTTGGGAGTCCTTTCAAGGGGGTCTAGGGACCCAAGTGCGCCTTAGCACGGCATTTCACCCACAGACCGATGGGCAAGCTGAACGCACCATCCAGACTCTTGAAGATATGTTACGGGCATGCATGATAGATTTTGGGGGAAATTGGGATGACCATTTGCCACTCATTGAGTTTGCTTACAATAATAGTTATCACTCCAGCATCCTAATGGCACCATATGAAGCTTTATATGGGAGAAACTGTAGATCCCCGATTGGGTGGTTTGAAACGGGAGAGGCCAAGTTAATGGGGCCCGATTTGGTCCAACAAGCCATAGAGAAAGTCAAGTTCATACGAGATCGGTTGTTGGCGGCTCAAAGTCGCTAAAAGTCTTATGTAGATAATCGTCGAAGGGACTTAGAGTTTCAAGTTAAGGATTGGGTGTTTTTGAAAGTGTCGCCGATGAAGGGCGTTATGAGATTTGGCAAAAAGGGGAAGCTTAGTCCCCGGTATATAGGGCCTTATGAAATTGTGCGAAAGATAGGCAAAGTGGCCTATGAATTAGACTTACCTCCAGACTTGGAGTCAGTTCACCCGTTTTTCCATGTCTCGATGCTTCGGAAGTGTGTTGGAGATCCTACGAGGGTCGTCCCAGTGAATGATATTCAATTGACAGAAAAGTTAACTTATGATGAAATACCCATTGCCATATTAGATAGGCAAGTACGGAGGCTTAGAAACAAAGAAGTGGCCTCAGTTAAAGTTTTGTGGAAAAATCATAATCGAGAGGAAATGACATGGGAAGCGGAAGAAAATATGCAATCCAAGTACCCGCATTTATTTCAGCCCTTGGGAGAAGTCCAAGATGAGACGTCAAAATCATAAGGTATGGATGTTTTCCTTTTATGCTTATGGGTCGTGTGTGGCCAAAAATTTTCGTGTTGTTATGATGTGGCCCTGTGTGGCATCGATATTATGGGTTGTTGTGACAGGTTGTTAGTGCCATGTTATAGGGGAAACTCTGGCGAAATTTTTATAAAATCCCAGGTGTTCTCGACATTCGAGGACGAATGTTCTTAAGGGGGGGAGAATGTTACACCTCGGAAAAATCTTCCGTTCGTACGCAAGTGAATGAACTAGCGAAATACGAGTATCGGGTTAATGATGACTTAAGGGCATGTTGGGAAAGAGTTATAACGTCCCGTAGATTAGTATTGAAGTGTTAAACAAGTGTTAAGAAGGTTCCATGAGGATCGGAGATCAAACGAAGTGGCGAAACTAAGTTCAGTGACTGATGAGTTCTACGGCTCATTATACGGACCGTATAATGTTATACGGACCGTATAGTGGACCGTAAAACCATCACAGTGAAGGTTGGTTGCTGGTGGAATTTTACGGTCAGTTATACGGACCGTATAAAATTTATACGGACCGTATAACGGACCGTCAAGTAGTCACAGTGAAGGGGTGCTGGGCAGACCCATTTCACGGTCTATTATACGGACCGTATAACCATTATACGGACCGTATAATGGACCGTATAATGGAACCCGACAGTTCGGTGATGATTTAATAAATAAAGACCAAGTTCATGAAAATCATTTCCACATTTCCTCTCTCTCTCTAAAACATCTCTCTACAACTTTTGTACAAGTTTTCAAGGGTATTAATCCATCAACCACATTAAACAAGTAAATCCAAGGTAGAAACCCATCAAGGATCATCTAAAGTCAAGAAACCCAAATGGAGAAAGACTAGGGTTTTACTCAAAGTGGAGTATTATCAACAAAAGCTTGTCCCTACAACTTCTAAGGTAAGATTCATGATTTTTATATGATGTTTACGGTATGGGAGAATTAAAATGCATGGATTGTAGAAAACATGGTCCACTAGGACATGAATGATGAATAGTGACGTTTTTGAGACATAGTTTAAATTGAATCATGATTCTTGTTGTATTGTGATATGAGTGTGTTATAAATGACGTTAAGATCATGAAATAAACATTGTATATGGATGAACGAAGTTGGGTGTTGTGACCCTAAATAGGGACAAATGGAAGTGAATTGAGAATGTGGATAATGTAGATGATTAATGGCCATGGAAATGATATTATAAATGTGTTGTTGACGTTTGGGGTTGAATTATGATATGGACAAATGTTGTATAGATAAAGGAGATGCTGTCCAATTTTCTCTAGTTCTAGCCATGTGCACTAGTTATCGATACTAATGATAGTATGGCCTTAATGAAGGTAAAAACGTGAGCATCGAAGGAGTACGTGCAAGTGTAGAATAATTCGACAAAGAGGTATGTAAGGCTAACCCTTCTTTCATAAGGCATGGCTCTTTGGCCAAACTCCTAATCCCTCTATATGAGCATGTTGACTACAAATGTTTCACTTTCCGAGCTCATAAGCTCACTATCCTTGATTGGTACTACGAATGCGCTACGCACCTCAGGTGACGAGTAAGACTACGATATAGAAGTAACAATAACGATAATGATAGTAATGATGATGGTGATAATAATGATGCTAAAGGTGCCTATGGGCTGTTATACTCATACGTGCCTATGAAGGGCTATAATGAAACCCCGAGCTTATAACGCCGGGTAGAATATATGTGTATGAATATGTATAGAATATGTATACGATTACGAAACGCGCGCACACATCTGCAGATGGTACGGATAACCCTGAAGCCTTGGTAGGGCCAGGTATGAGTAACATTGAGCCTTGGTTGGCCAAGTATGTATATGAAATACTGATCCAATGAGGTCGGGTACGCTATGTAAATGCCATGTATACGAAATTATTATGTATGTATATATATATTATGTAAAAGAATGTGATGAGACTATGTATACGAATACGAATGACGATGTGAGTAAGTAAGCGACATGATGATGATGATATTATCGTCTCCCCTCCTATGCTATTCCATATATTGTTAATTATGTTGTATATCAATGTTAATCATGCTTTACATACTCAGTACATTCTTCGTACTGACGTCCTTTTGTTTGTGGATGCTGCGTCATGCCCGCAGGTGCACAGGGAGACAGACTTGACCCATAGCTGCCTATTTGAAGATTTCATAGAGAGCTCCATTTCCTTCGGAGCCATATCTTTTGGGTACTCATTCTTTTGTGTATATAACTATGGGCATAGCGGGGGCCTGTCCCGCTCATGATATGTCATACTCTTAGAGGCTCGTAGTCATGTGTATGTGGGTAGAGATGTTTGGCCATGTCGGCCTATGTTTTGTATATCTTTTGTTGGCCTCGTCGGCCTTGTATATTTGACATGGCATAGATGCCCATGATATGTTAATTGATGATGATCGTCCAATGGGACTAGCTTGATTAATGATTTAAAATGCATGAAATGAATTATGGTTCACCTAGATGTTATGATATGCATGATAACGGGGTGCCCGGGTGGGGTTGCACCGGGTGCTCGTCGTGGCCCCTTAGTCGGGTCGTGACACCACCTCCCTGTCTACCTGTGGGCATGCACACAGCGTCCAAAAATAAAGGACGTCAGTACGAACGTTGTACTGAGTATGTAAGGCATGAACAATAATGAAATATTGAAGAAATAAGGGAACATCAAATAAGGAAACAACCTGTACTGAGGATCACTTAAAGCAGAACAATGCATGCTAACTTACATCATAACATCATCATATCAAGTATGCGTATATAAGCTGCCCGACCATATAGGTATGGTGTAATCATCATTATCCCGCGTCTAGGCCTTCCGCATCCGGGCTAAACATCTCATGCCGTCCACTAGTGGTATCTGCCCATGCCCTCTAGACATGGTGTGTATGCCGCTCGCCTTAGCGGTGTCTACCTGGCCATCTAGGCACAGTGTAATCTCATCATCATGTACTTATCATAATGCATGCTTAAGAACTCAAGGATACACTATAACTCTATCGGGGTGGCGTAAGGACGAGAACCCCCGATTCCATTATGGAGTAGTCATAATCATCCTGCCTCACCTTGAAGGAACTAGCATCATAAGGTGAGTGTAACAACAATGAATATCATCAAAGAATCATTGATTTCACAAGAATATCATATCATAGGCTTTTAAATCTTTAGACATAGACTTATCATCATCATTATTGTATTTATAACATGTCTCTCATCTTTATCTCGTGAGAAGCTCTTTATAAACATAGAATCATAGTTTCAGAAATGTAAGAAGGTCATCGAAAGATAAAGGGAATCATGTCATAGGGATCATTCCTTAGAAAAGAAGGGACTAGCCTCACATACCTTTTCTCCCTTCTAACTTGCCAACTAAACGCTTCCTTCCAAGTTCATAATTCTACATTCAAAGTAATTCGTGCTAAGATTAGATAGTCGGAAACATACTTAAGCTTAAGCTAAAGCTAACGAAAATCGGGTAGCATCTCCTTTGTTTCTATAACTTTCTCCATATAATATAATAACTTCTAAGCGTCAACAACACACCCACAATATCATAATCAATAACTTCTATTAAGTTGGCCATCATTCAATTCTCACAATTTCCTCTCAAAGCCATCCATAACCATGGTGGTCACCAAACATCATATTCATTCACATATCATGCTTCTCTAACATTTTTAATATTATTTATAACAAGATTGTACTCATAATATCTCAAAAGTTATGATTCATGTCAACTATTATTCAAGAACACCATTACTTCACATATGAGCTCCATATTCTACTTTCTTCCATAATCCAAGTCATTCAACCCCTCAATGTTCCAAATAACGTGAAATGATCATAAAACTTACCTTTGATTGTGTAGAAATAAGTTTTGGATGGAAATGATTCACTTCAAGAAAAACTCTAGCTCCAATCCAAAGAGATTTCTTGACTCCAAGCAACCCTAGAGACTCCCTTACACTTGATTTCCTTGGATTAGTGAAGTTGATCTTTGATCTCCCTTGGATATGAGTTGGTATGGTGTGGAGGGAGTTCTAGAGGTTTCTTGAGGTGTTGAGAGAAAATGGGAAATGAATGAATTGAACTTGGGGCCTCTATATATAAAATTAAAAATCTGCCTGTCGGGAGTTATACAGACCGTTATACGGTCCGTATAATCTTATACAATCCGTATAATTGACCGTATAACTCCACCAGTGATGGACCTTCACTGTAACGGTTATACGGACCGTATAATATTATACGGACCATATAAATGGTCGTATAATCCACTTTTCTCCGAACTTGTTCTTGTCGTTTCGTTTGATCTCCAATCCTTATGAAACCTTGTTGGAACTTGTTTAACACTTCATTAACACCCTAAGGAGCGTTAACTTTTCCTCGAAACATTATTAAATCAACATTAGCTCGGTACTTGGAAAATCCTTTTTCAAAACACGACTTATACTTAACATCCTTCAACGAACTTTCCTTTCTTGCCTCAAACATCTTGGGAATCTTAATGGGAACTGTTTAGTAACCTTTCTTACTTGCAGGAACATTGAATACTTCTAACCCTAAGGACCAAAATATCTCTCTAGGGCTCCAACACTAAGGTAAGAACATATTAATAATTGATTATAAATCCTAACATCAAACCCATGATTCTTAACATGATTCTTCTGACAAAAACCTAGGGTTTGCAACATAATTCTTCCTAAAGTAATTCCAGCTAGGGTTTGGTGTTCATCACTTGAAAAGTGAATTGTTAAAATTTATTTAACATACGAAGGTATGTCTCTTTAAAAATAAAATTCTTTTTGAATATAAAGGTAATTTATATGTCTCTTTTGCAAACTCTCTTGAAAGATTGATTCTTTATAAAAGCATGTTTTGAATGATATGATGAGTTAGTTTTACACTCAGTATTTTCCATCATATTAGTGAAGATTTTGCATTATATTAGAGATGATTTGACAAGACCCGGACCCCATAAACCTGAGATGGTGAAGAAGAAGGTTGCTTCTAGGGTTTCTTCAAGTTGTGGAGTTTACGGAGTTGAAGTTGAAGTGATTCTTGGGATTCTTGACCCCTCAAGGTATGTAAATGGTTTCTCCCTTATATTTAAGTTGGTTATCAAGAGTTTAGTGATGTTAAGTGAAGAGTAGGTAATTATGGAAGTGTTAAGTTGATGAAGGGCAATGTAGTGATATAGGGTTGTTTTACGAGATTATTGGAAACGGGTTTACGTATATTTTGATATATATATATATATATATATCTATGTGTGTATGTGTGTGTGTTGTCATTGTTGATGTGAGTATTGTACTTGATGTGGGATCGAATGAGAAGTTGGAAAGTTGTAAGCTTACAAGGAAATTATTGTCTATAGTTCGTTGAGCTTTACACGCATTTGAGGATGGCTAGTAAACGAAGTAAATAGCCTAATTAAGCCCTATATGGACTTGCAAGTTCAAAGGGTAGAAGTTGGGTGATTGCGTATACTTCAAGGTATGATAAGACTAACCTTTCCTTCTTTTGGCATGATCCTATGATATGATCCAACAAACGAGTAAGTGAGATTACACATTACTCTACACTTAGAAGTATTAGGAGTACTTCAGTCTTTGATATTCATGTACCCCCATTTATGAGAAATCCTTTGGTTCATGGGTCCAGACTTATGTAGCCAGTTCTATGCATACCGTCTATTCATGCATTACATTCATTATGTATTATGTATATTGACCCGTGACTAGAAGGCGTTATATACGCACACATATCAGGCGTTATATACCCGAATATTACACATATGCAAAGTATGAGAAAAGATATAGTTATTATATACGCATTACTAATATGATGATGATATTGATTATGGCCACAGAGGAGCCAATATGATATGACGAGATGCCATAGAGGCTTACAGGCGTTACATACGCACATACGTCAGGCGTTATATACGCACTCATATAGATGCACGGCTATCATTGATAGGTATGAGCATGCATATTATGCTCCCACAGAGGCATTGTCAGTTATGTAGATTTAGGCAGATACTAGTTCACACAAGTACATGCAGTCTTGTGTGACCAGTTTGTGCCATTTATGGGCCTTTGATGTTCTGTATGTCCCAGATAAGTATTTAGGGGTGTTTGGTCGCTAGAGGTTAGATTCCCGTCACGGCTCTTCGGGTTGGGTCGTGACAGAAGGTGTATCAGAGCAATTTCGTCCTAGGGTTGTCTACAGACCGTGTCCAGTAGAGTATTGTTTATAGGCGTGTTGCGCACCACACTTATAAACAGGAGGCTATAGGACAGTTAGGATGATGTCACTCTTTCTCTCCTAGATTGTGCGATAGAGCCATGTGTTAGGCGTTCGCTTTCTAATAAATTGTTATGATTTCAGCGATGCCCCCCAAGAAAGCTACACCTGCCCAAAAGGGCAAGAAAGCCACAGGTGAGGCCACAAGCCACACTCGACAGGCCACGAGAGCCCAGGATGAGATTCAAAGTGAGGGGCCGTCTGAGACATCGCATACACCGCCTCTAGCACCTGCCCCAGTTCCTCAGCCGGATGCACCAGGCTAGGATGTTGGTGTTGACCAGGCAGATGGGACTGGTAGTTTGAGGGTTAAAACCTTCATTGGGTTAGGTCCTCCAGAGTTTCCCGTGGTAAAGCAGAATATGGACCCCCAAGATTTCATTGATGGTATACAGAGGACTTTGAGGGTTATGCATGGGGATGACGTCGAGTCCGTAGAGTTGGCTTCGTATAGGCTGCGTGATATTGCAGTACAGTGGTATCAGACTTGGGAGTTATCTAGGGGAGAGAATGCCCCTCCAGCTATGTGGTGAGAGTTCTCAGATGCCTTTATCTGCCATTATTTTCCTCCTGAGGTCAGGCGAGCTCGAGCAGATAGATTCCTATGTATTGAGCAGGGCAGTGTGAGTGTCCAGGAGTATTGCGCGTATTTTGATTCTACGGCCAGATATGCTCCAGCCATGGTGGCTGAGATGGAGGATAGAGTTCATCGTTTTGTGGCTGGTCTAGGGCCACATTTGATTGATGCTTGTACAACTGCCGCATTACAACCAGGCATGGATATCTCCTATATACAGGCACATGCGCAGAATTTGGAGGATCGCAAGCGCCAGAGGAGGACAAATCGTGATCGTGACCGGGGCCATGGTAAGAGGTCCAAATCTTTTGATATTGGGGGTGAGTTTAGGGGAGGACACAGACAGCAGCATCCCCGATATCCTTTCCATTCAGCAGGGAGTGCATCTTCGTGGTTTCCAGGTCCATGATTTGACCGGTCTCCTTACTCTGGAGCAAGTCAGAGTTCTATAGCATTAGGCTCTCAGTATAGACCGGACTCGGTCCAGATGAGACCCCTTTTGCTGTGGTGTGTCCAGTGTGGCAAATTACACGCCGGTCAGTGTTGACTGGGATCAGATGGTTGCTATGCTTGTGGCCAGCTAGGCCACAGTGTGAGGGAGTGCTCGATGAGGATTGGTACAGGTATGGTTCAGCCTACAGGGTCTGTGGCGGACTCTTCTTCTGCAGTGCGCCCTCCAGGCAGGTTTTTCAGACGCCAACAGGGCGAGGTAGGGGGAGCAATGGAGCATCCAGCTCGAGCAGTCCTCAGCATCGCGTGTATGCATTGGCTGGTAGACAGGACCGCGAGACGTCTCCTGATGTTGTTACAGGTATATTATTAGTTTCCTCCCATGATGTTTATGCACTAATTGATCTAGGCTCCACTTTACGATATGTTACACCCTTTGTTGCCGGAAAGTTTGGGGTAGAGCCCGAGTTGATTAGACCTTTCGAGGTGTCTACGCCAGTGAGTGATCTGGTTATAGCTAGGCGAGTATACTGGGACTGTGTTGTTATAGTATGTGACCGCTACATCGTAGCAGATTTGATTGAGTTAGATATGATTGATTTTGATGTTATTATGGGCATGGACTAGTTGGCTTCGTGTTATGCTAATGTTGACTGTAGAGCAAAGATGGTTCGATTTCAGTTCCCAGGCGAACCCGTCTTAGTGTGGAAGGGCAATGCTGCTTCGCCTAAGGGCAAGTTTATTTCCTACCTTAAGGCAGAGAAGATGATCAGAAAAGGTTATATTTTTCACCTAGTTTGAGTTCAAGATGTGCAAGCAGAGTCGCCGATTCTTGAGTCTGTTCCTGTGGTTAATGAGGTTCCAGAACTGTTTCCAGATGAGCTTCCAGGCATTCCCCCAGAGAGGGAGATTGATTTTGCTATTAACCTATTGCCAGACACTCAACCAATATCTATCCCTCCATATAGGATGGCACCTGCGGAGTTGAAAGAGTTGAAGGAACAGTTGAAGGATTTACTCGAAAAGGGCTTTATTAGGCCTAGTACATCGTCGTGGGGAGCCCCAGTGTTATTTGTAAGAAAGAAGGATGGTTCCTTGCGAATGTGTATCAAATATAGGTAATTGAATAAAGTTAATGTAAAGAATAAATATCAGTTGCAAGGCACTAAATTTTTCTCGAAGACAGACTTGAGATCAGGATATCAGCAGGTCAGGGTCAAGGAAGAGGAAATTCCGAAGACGGCATTCCGAACTAGATATTGCCACTATGAGTTTCGTGTTATGTCGTTCGGGCTAACTAATGCCCTAGCTGTATTCATAGATTTGATGAATCGTGTATTCAGGCCCTTTCTAGATTTGTTCGTGATTGTGTTCATACATGATATTCTGGTTTATTCGCCATCAAAGGCTGATCATGCAGAACATCTGCGGACAGTTCTTGGAGTTCTTCGAGGTAAAGAGTGGTATGCCAAGTTTTCTAAGTGTGAGTTCTGGTTGAACTCTGTGGCTTTTCTGGGTCACATTATTTCAGAGGAAGACGTTAGAATGGAGGCCCAGAAGATTGAAGCTATGAAGAATTGGTCGAGGCCCACGGAGATACGTAGTTTCTTGGGCTTGGCAGGTTATTATAGAAGGTTTGTAGAAGGATTTTCCTCTCTTTCAGCCCCATTGATCAAATTGACTCAAAAATTAGCTAAGTTCCAATGGACAGATGCTTGTGAGCATAGTTTTCAGACGTTGAATGATAAGCTAACTTCAGCACCGGTTTTGACTCTTCCAAAGGGAGCAGATGGCTATGTGGTATATTGTGATGCTTTAGGTGTTGGATTGGGCTGTGTATTGATTCAGCATGGTAAGGTTGTTGCTTATGCTTCCAGACAGTGGAATAATCACGAGAAGAATTATCCAACCCATGATCTTGAGTTAGCAGCAATGATTCATGCCTTGAAGATATGGAGGCACTACTTATACGGTGTCCACGTTGATATCTCTACTGATCATAAGAGTTTCCAGTACATCTTTACGTAGAAGGATTTGAACTTGCGTCAGAGGCGATGGTTGGAAAGGTTAAAAGATTATGATGTGGATATTTTGTATCATCTCGGGAAGGCTAATGTAGTAACTGATGCCCTCAATCATAAATATATGGGTAGCTTGTCTCACGTGTCGCCATAGAGAAGAGAAATGGTCCTTGAGGTTCATCAATTGGCTAGCCTCAGAGTTTGATTGCTAGATCGGGTGTTGCAGGAATTACTGTTCAAGACACGGCGGTGTCATCCTTGGTAGTTGAGATAAAGGAGTGTCAGTATGAGGATCCTGTTCTAGTCCTTTATAGAGATACAACCCCTCAAAAAGAAAAGACACCCTTTGTGATCACAGGTGATGGAGTACTCAGGTATCGAGGTAGATTGTGTGTCCCTAGTGTTGTAGGACTCCGTCAGCAGGTTATGGGAGAGGCACATTACTCCCGCTATTCTATTCATCCAGGCTTAACGAAGATGTACCATGATCTCAAAAAAGTTTATTGGTGGGATGGCATGAAGAGAGATGTAGCAGAATTTGTCGCTCAGTGTCCAAATTGGTCAAAATAGAGCACCAGAAGCCTGGAGGTCTATTGCAGGCTATGGATATTCTGACATGGAAGTGGGAGGTAATTAATATGGACTTCATTACCGGGTTGCCCCGTACTCAGCGGAAGTGTGACTCGATATGGGTCATAGTTGATAGGTTCACAAACTCAGCTCATTTTCTGCCTGTCAGAACTACTTATGCAGTCGAGGATTATACAAGGTTTTATCTTAAGGAGATTGTACGACTTCATGGTGTTCCTTCAGTCATTATTTTGGAGAGGGGAGCACAGTTCACAGCCAAATTCTGGAAGTCTTTTCAGTAGGGATTGGGGACTCAGGTGAGTCTTAGTACGGCGTTTCATCCCCAGACAGATGGACAAGCAAAGCGTACTATATAGACTCTTGAGGATATGCTTAGGGCTTGTGTACTTGACTTCCAAGGAAGTTGGGATGATCATTTGCCTCTTATTGAGTTTGCGTACAACAACAGTTATCATTCCAGTATTCAAATGGCTCCTTATGAGGCCTTATATGGGCGGAGATACAGATCGCCTATAGGATGGTTCGATGTCCGTGAGAATCAGTTACTAGGCCTAGACTTACTTCATCAAGCAGTTGATAAGGTGAAAGTGATTAGAGAGAGGTTGCTAACAGCTCAGAGCCGACAGAAATCCTCTGCGGATAATCGGCAACGTAAGTTAGAGTTCAAGATGGGTGACTGGGTGTTCCAGAAAGTTTCGCTTATGAAGGGAGTGATGAGATTTGGTAAGAAGGGTAAGTTGATCCCTCGATATATTGGGCCATATAAGATCATTTGTATAGTGGGTATAGTGGCATATGAACTAGAATTTCCCTCTGAGTTAGAATCGGTACATCCAGTGTTTCATGTATCAATGCTTCGTAAGTGTATCCGAGATCCTTCAAGAGTGATACCAGTGAATGACATCCAGGTGACCAAGCAATTATCATACGAGGAAGTTCCAGTGGCTATATTGGAAAGATAGGTCGGTCTGTTACGGACCAAGGATGTAGCCTCCGTTAAAGTCTTGTGGAGGAATAAGAATGTTGAAGAAGTGACTTGGGAAGCGAAAGAAGTGATGAAGATTAAGTACCCACATTTGTTCCCAGCAGTACGGGAGATTCTGTTATATCCCGTATTTTGAATATTCGGAAAATTTGAAATAATTGTGACTAGTAAGAGATAAGGCAATATTTTGATTCTATTTAATATATATGTTGTTCATGAAAAATATTGATGCGGAAATATCGAGGAAGGTTAAGGGAAAAATTGGAATTTTGGAAATTAGTTTCATGAATTACAAAATACTAACCAAAAGTAATTGGGCTAGCAAAAAAAAAAAAAGGCCCAAGGTGTGTGTGGCCGGCCAAAGGGCATGGCCCAAGCCCATGTAAAAAAAATTTAACCCAAGTAATAAATAGACAAAAGGGTCTATTATTCCTCATTATTCAAGAACTTTCAAGAAAAGAAAGAGAGAGTGAGAGCAAGAAGGCCATTCGGCCAACAAGATAGGAAAAAAAATTTAAGCCTTTCATCCTTGGTCCAAAAATTCCTTTCTTCTTGAATTCCCACTAATTCCAAGACCCTCTTCAACGTGGTATAATTATTTAAGCAAGAAAACCACTTTGGTGACAAGTGGAAAATTGAAGAAAAGGTAAGAATTTCTATTTTTTTACATGTTATGGAAGATTTATATATGTTGTAGTGAGTAGAATTGAATGAAAATCATGGAAATGTTATGTGTTGTGTATGGGCCGTGTGGGTGTGTTGTGTGTGTGTGGCCGTGTGGTGCTAATTGGGTCGAGGAAGATGGATTAATTTTATTTAGCATGTTAGTTGTGTTGTTGTGGCCTTTGTGATGTAAATGAAAGACTAATGGTTCAAGTTGGCATGGAAATTGGTTATAGGTTGTTGTAGGAAATTATGTGATTTTAATATGGTTTTTATGTAATTATGGAAGTGGAGTTACTAAAGTGTGAATTGTTGTTATTGTTGATGAATTTAGAAGAAGATAATGCGACGTTGTAGTCTTGTTGCATTTGTGGAGATTTCGGGTGGAATATGGTGTTGGTGGGATTGTTTGAATATTTTGTAGATTGTTTGAAATGCTCTTGAATTGTATTTGAATGATCTCGGATTAGAAATGAATATGTGAGCGTTGATATTGACTTGAATGTACGTAGTCGAATTGAATATGATAAGCTACGTAGAGAAGAAAGTTACTAATGCTAGAATGCGTTTAAATTGATTCTTGATGATTATTAGTATGGTTGTTGGTATTGTTGGTATGGTTGTTGGTATTGTTGGTATGGTTGTTGATAAATTTGGCCGAGTTAAATTCTCGGGGATGTTGAATTTACAGGGGAGATGCTGCCGAAATTTCTGTAGACAAGTACTAGTTAGAATTGAATTTCTAAGTACTTGTAGCTAATGTTTGGTAATTGATAACGTTATTGTAGATATTGGAGAGCCCGAGACTTGAGTCGGGATTTGGTTAGCGAGTGATCGAGGTATGTAAAGCCTACCTTCCTTTCTTTTGGCATGACCGTATGAAATGAACAAATGACGTATATGTATGCTTCTAAGGAAAATCATATTCTTAGAGCCACTAGGATGGCTAACATCTTTGACTTCCATAACCTATTCCATATGGTTTGATACGTATTTTATGATGTTCGAAGCTTCTAGCTGTCATGTTTCTGAATGTTGTTCGAAAGAAACTCGAGATGATTAAAGTCTTTGATGAATACTTTGATACGTAAATATGGTCTTAAAGCCTCCATTTGATTTGATCCATAATGTTATTCGAAAGTTTCTTAATATGAATGATACTTGAATTTCCAAATATGGCTTATGAAATGTTTTTAGAAGGTTCTGTACTTCAAAAGCTCGCAACTTTCGTATACTAATTCCGATTGACCCGATACTTGTTTCTGAGCTTTCTGATATCGGTTCATATATTTATTCATCGAGTCTTGGAATTTATTTACTTATATACATATGGTTTCCTCACTACTCCGCTCGTGCATACTACTATTACATCGTTCGCCGGGTCCCAGGCCGGTTTTGTGATCGTGCGTACTATGTTATATTTGGCAGTATGATATGTTACGCTTCCCGAGTTCCTCGCCATAGGGCCGGGTACCGCTTATATACGGCGTTATGATGTGATATGGCATATGATGTGTTCTGATGTTGTGATATGTTCTGATGATACGATATGTTCGGGGATTGTACGGAGATTTGAAACCTTCTGGAGTATGATGTGTTGTGGCTCCAGCGTCGGAGTGGTGACCACGTTCCTGAGCCCTATGCGTGATTTTTTTTATTTGCATTATTTATGTTTTCAGCAGAGGTTTTGATATACTAATTCTGTATCCATTTTCCGTACTTCTCACTTCAGTTCTGAGTTGGATTACTGCATTTCGTGCTTTACATACTCAGTACATATTTCGTACTGACCCCCTTTCTTCGGGAGCTGCGTTTCATGCCCGCAGGTACAGACGTTCGTCCTGGTGACCCGCCAGTGTAGGACACTTATTCTGCTATTTGGAGTACTACTTTGATTCGGAGCTCATATTTTTGGTACATATCTTTTGTTATACATGTTTCTGTATATATGACTATTTGGGGTACGGCGGGGCCCTATCCCGTCATATGTTTCTGTTATGGTTTGTAGAGGCCTGTAGACATATATGTGGGTCATGGGTCTTGTTTGTTCGATTATGTATGTTACTTGTGCCTTAAGCGGTCTTGTTTGGTATTATGGCCAAAACGGCCCATATGTTTGTATATGTATGTATATTCGGGCGATGTGTATTCCGCCAGCCTGCCGGCTTTTGTATGATATTTCTGTTACAGGTGACCGCTTAAGATGACGTCTGTTTTCAGTATCTGTTCAAAATAACGTATGCTAAATTTGAATAAGTCTTTGATATGTCGATTTGGTGAGCGAATAGGTTTGGGTGTCCAATTAGGACACTAGTCACGGCCCACGGGGCTGAGTCGTGACAAAAGTGGTATCAGAGCGGTTGGTTCTCGGAATGTCTACAGGCCGTGTCAAGTAGAGTCTTGTTTATCGGTGTGTTGTGCACCACATCTATAAACAGGAGGCTACAGGACATTTAGGGTGTTACCTTTCTTTGGATCTTAGATCGTGCGATAGAGCTGTGCTATTGGGATGATTTCTTTCTGACCGATTATTATGTTTACAGTGATGCCTCTGAAGAAGGCGACGGCGGCCCAGAAGGGCAAGGCAGTGACAGGAGAGACCAGCCCGATACAGAGAGTCACTCGGGCTCGTGCTCAGACTATGCCCGATATTGCACCCCAGTCAGAGGGTTCTGCTACACCCCCACCATTGGAGGAGCCTGGAGCAGCAGCCGCTGCCACTATGGATCAGGAGGCGGCTCCACCAGTAGCTCCTCAGTTAGGGGCGGAGGATAGGGTGATGAGAGATGTTGTGCAGTTATTGACGACATTAGTAGCGGGACAGGCTCGCAGACGCGGGCTAGGGGGTGATGATCGTGACAGACGTGACAGTTTGAGGGTCCGTGATTTCTTGACCTGTAATCCCCCAGAGTTCTACGGGTCTAAGCCGGAGGAGGACCCCCAGGATTTCATTCGACAGATGCAGCGCACACTGAGACTGGTCAGGGCTTCTGAGACTGAGTCTATCGAGCTGGCTTCACATAGATTGCGAGATGTAGCGACTAATTGGTACGAGTCTTAGGATCTGTCGAGAGGCGAGGATGCTCCTCCAGCTGTGTGGGATAAGTTTACAGCAGCTTTTCTCAGCCACTTTTTGCCTCCAGAGTTGCGGCGGGCGAGAGTTGCCAGATTTTTACAGCTGAGGCAGAGAGGCAGGAGTGTCCGAGAGTACAGCTTGGAGTTTGATTCTCTGGCCAGATATGCACCTACCATTGTGGCTGATATGGCTGACAGGATGCATCGGTACGTGATAGGGCTGGATCATTATTTGGTGGATAGCTGTATGACGATGGCGTCGCAGACTGGGATGGACATTGCCCGGTTATAGGCCTACGCGCAGGGTATGGAGGACCGGCACAGAGGGCGCCAGCCTGATAGAGATCGTGACAGGAGGCAGCCCAAGAGGGCGAGATCAGCCAGTTATTCAGGGGAGTCTCGAGGTGGGCAGCCTCAGCAGCAGTATAGCAGATATCCTCCTCAGTCAGGTCGGAGTGCACATTCACAGTCTACAGGCAGACGGTTTGATGGTGCAGGGCACTCAGGAGCGGGCCAGAGCTCCAGGGCTTCAGGTTCGCAGGTGAGCGGAGGTTCCAGCCAGGCGAGGCCACCTATGCCTCGATGTTCTTATTGTGGGAGGTCTCACCCCGGAGAGTGTTATCGAGCTATAGGTGCCTGTTTTTCTTGTGGCCGCCAGGGCCATATTATGAGAGATTGTCCGTTGGCGGGTGGTTCTGGTGGTGCAGCTCAACCGACGGGATCAGCTGCTGGTTCATCTTCCACTTCTGTTGCTATGCGCCCTACGGGGCGAGGTATGCCAGCACCAGCGGGCCGCGGTAGAGGCCTTGGCGGGGTTTCTGATTCTAGCGGTCCTTCAAGCCGCATATACGCCTTGGCTAGCCAACAGGATCAGGAGGCGTCGCCAAATGTAGTCACAGGTATACTATTGGTTTTCTCTCGAGCTGTATATGCATTGATAGACCCAGGTTCTACTTTATCATATATTTCTCCTCTCGTCGCTAGTAAAATTGGGATAACACCTGAACCTATAGAGCCGTTCGAGGTAGCTACGCCGGTCGGGGATTTTTATTATAGCGAGGCAGGTATATAAGGATTGTTCTGTGGTTATATGTGGCTGTTGCACTAAGGCTGATTTGGTAGAATTAGATATGATGGAATTCGATGTTATCATGGGCATGGACTGGTTAGCCTCTTGTTATGCTAACGTTGACTGTAAGAAAAAGGTAGTTCGTTTCCAGTTTCCAGGGGAACCAGTTATAGAATGGGTAGGAAATACAGCATCGCCGAGAGGTAAGTTTATTTCATACCTCAAGGCCAAAAAGATGATTCAGAAAGGGTATATCTATCATCTGGTTCGTGTGCATGATACTAAAGCAGAGACACCTACTCTCCAGTCAGTCCCGGTTGTCAATGAATTTCCAGATGTATTTTCGGACGAGCTTCCAGGTCTTCCACCTGAAGGGGAGATCGAGTTCACGATAGATGTGCTACCAGATACTTAGCCTATATCTATTCCTCCTTACAAAATGGCACCTGCAGAATTGAAAGAGCAGCTGAAAGATCTATTAGAAAAAGGCTTCATCAGACCCAGTACATCACCTTGGGGAGCACCGGTATTGTTTGTAAGAAAGAAAGACGGGTCGTTGCGGATGTGCATTGATTACAGACAGCTGAATAAGGTGACTATAAAGAATAAATATCCCCTCCCCTGGATTGATGATTTATTTGACCAGTTGCAGGGTTCTAAATATTTTTCGAAGATAGATTTGCGCTCGGGCTATCATCAGGTGCGGGTACGAGAGGCAGATATTCCAAAGACTGCTTTCAGGACCCGATATGGGCATTATGAGTTCAGGGTGATGTCTTTTGGGCTGACCAACGCCCCAGCAGTGTTTATGGATTTGATGAATCGGGTATTCAGGACGTTTTTAGACATGTTCGTGATCGTATTTATTGATGACATTCTGGTTTATTCACGATCAATAGAGGAGCATTCAGATCATCTGAGGACAGTACTTGGCACACTTCGGCAGCAGAAATTATATGCTAAGCTCTCCAAGTGTGAATTCTGGTTAACCTCAGTGGCATTCTTGGGGCATATTGTCGGAGCAGATGGTATTCGGGTTGATACACAGAAGATCGAGGTTGTACAGAATTGGCCTAGGCCTACGACACCGACTGAGGTACGCAGTTTTCTAGGATTGGCCGGATATTATAGGAGATTTGTGGAGAATTTTGCTTCTATTGCAGCACCATTAACGAAACTAACTCAGAAGGCAGCAAAATTTCAGTGGACCGATGCTTGTGAACGCAGCTTCCAGTTGCTGAAGGAAAAATTTATTACAGCTCCGGTTCTAACTCATCCCGAGGGGCCAGATGGGTATGTTATCTATTGTGATGCTTCCGGTATTGGGATAGGTTGTGTACTAATGCAGCATGGTCGAGTTATAGCGTATGCTTCCCGACAGCTCAGACATCACTAGAGAAATTATCCTACTCATGATCTTGAACTAGCCGCGGTAATTCATGCTTTGAAGATATGGCGGCATTACTTATATGGGGTTCATGTTGATATTTATACGGATCACAAAAGTCTTCAGTACATTTTTAAACAAAAGGAGTTGAATTTGCGGCGAAGAAGATGGCTCGAACTATTGAAAGATTATGACGTTGACATTTTGTATCATCCTGGAAAAGCCAACGTTGTAGCCGATGCACTTAGCCACAAGTCCATGGGCAGTCTGAACGACGTGCAGCCAGAGAGGAAAGAATTAGTTCGTGAAATTCATCAGCTAGCCAGTCTTGGAGTCCGTTTGGCCGATTCTGGAAATATTGGGGTTTCTGTCCGAGAAGTTGTTGAATCGTCCATTATGGAAGAAGTGAAACGACGCCAATATGAGGATCCTATTTTGGTACAGTACAGAGATGCAGCCCTTGATAAGGAGAAGACCCAATTCGAGATTTCACCTGACGGGGTATTACAATACGGAGGCAGGTTATGTGTACCTGACGTTGCAGGGCTGCGGCGACAGATTATGGGAGAGGCACATTATGCCCGGTATTCTATTCATCCTGGATCCACTAAAATGTACCATGACCTCAGATATTTATATTGGTGGGATGGTATGAAAAGAGACATTGCAGAGTTCGTTGCTCAGTGCCCAAATTACCAATAAGTTAAGATCGAGCATCAAAGGCCTGGTGGATTATTACAGGAAATGGAAATTCCAGCTTGGAAATGGAAAATAATTAATATGGATTTCATTACAGGTTTGCCGCGCACTTCTCGGAAGTATGATTCTATATGGGTTATTGTTGATAGGCTGACAAAATCAGCCCATTTCCTTCCGGTCAGGACTACTTATTCGGCTGAGGATTATGCCCGGTTGTACCTTAGAGAGATAGTAAGACTTCACGGAGTTCCTATATCTATTATAACCGACAGGGGTGCCCAGTTTACGGCTAACTTCTGGAGGTCGTTTCAGGACGGGTTAAAGACTCAGGTGAGTCTTAGTACAGCATTCCATCCTCAGTCTGACGGGCAGGCCGAGCGTACTATTCAGACGCTGGAAGATATGCTACGGGCCTGTGTTATTGATTTCAGGGGTAGCTGGGATGATCATTTGCCGCTTATTGAATTTTCTTATAACAATAGCTATCATTCCAGCATCCAGATGGCACCGTATGGAGCCTTATATGGTAGGAAATGCAGATCTCCGATTGGTTGGTTTGATGTGGGTGAAACTAAATTAATTGGTCCAGATATGATCCAGCAAGCAGTTGATAAGGTGAAACTCATTCGGGAGCGGTTATTAGTAGCCCAGAGTCGACATAAATCATATGCAGACAAACGACGTCGACCTTTAGAGTTCCATATTGGTGACTGGGTATTTCTGAAAGTGTTGCCTATGAAGGGTGTAATGAGATTTGACAGAAAAGGAAAGCTCGGTCCAAGATATATTGGGCCTTATCAGATTGTTCGAAAGATAGGTAAGGTCGCCTACGAGCTAAACTTACCATCCGATCTGGAAGCAATACATCCGGTATTTCATGTATCAATGCTCCGTAAGTGTATTGGTGATCCTTCCAGAATATTTTTCACAGAAGATATCCAGATAACAGAGGAACTGTCCTATGAAGAACAACCTGTAGCTATTTTGGATCGTCAGGTGAGGAGACTGTGCACCAAAGATGTGACTTCTGTTAAATTCTTGTGGCAGAACAATAACCGAGAAGAAATGACCTGGGAAGCGGAGGACGAGATGAATAAGAAGTATCCTCACTTGTTTCCTATGCCTACAGGTGATCTAAATTCCTAAATTGATTATATTGATTGGTGAATGATTTATATGTGCTATCCAGAAAAAAAAAGACTCCCCTGAAATGCTTGTAAGACCCTATAAGACTAGTTTAACATTCGAGGACGAATGTTCTAAAGGGGGGGGGGGGGGGGGGGGGGAAGATGTTATATCTCGTATTTTGCATATTTAGAAAATTTGAAATAATTGTGACTAGTAAGAGATAAGGCAATATTTTGATTCTATTTAATATATATGTTGTTCATGAAAAATATTGATGCGAAAATATCGAGGAAGGTTAAGGGCAAAATTGAAATTTTGGAAATTAGTTTCATGAATTACAAAATACTAACCAAATGTAATTGGGCTAGCAAAAATAAAAAAAAAAAGGCCCAACATGTGTGTGGCCGGCCATAGGGCATGGCCCAAGCCCATGTAAAAAAAATTAACCCAAGTAATAAATAGACAAAAGGGCCTATTATTCTTCATTATTCAAGAACTTTCAAGAAAAGAAAGAGAGAGTGAGAGCAAGAAGGCCATTCGGCCAACAAGAAAAGAAAAAAAAATTGAAGTCTTTCATCCTTGGTCCAAAAATTCCTTTCTTCTTGAATTCCCACTAATTCCAAGACCCTCTTCAACGTGGTATAAGTATATAAGCAAGAAAACCACTTTGGTGACAAGTGGAAAATTGAAGAAAAGGTAAGAATTTCTATTTTTTTACATGTTATGGAAGATTTATATATGTTGTAGTGAGTAGAATTTAATGAAAATCATGGAAATGTTATGTGTTGTGTGTGGGTCGTGTGGGTGTGTTGTGTGTGTGTGTGGCCGTGTGGTGCTAATTGGGTGGAGGAAGATGGATTAATTTTATTTAGCATGTTAGTTGTGTTGTTGTGACCTTTGTGATGTAAATGAAAGACTAATGGTTCAAGTTGGCATGGAAATTGGTTGTAGGTTGTTGTAGGAAATTATGTGATTTTAATATGGTTTTTATGTAATTATGGAAGTGTAGTTGCTAAAGTGTGAATTGTTGTTATTGTTGATGAATTTGGAAGAAGATAATGCGACGTTGTAGTCTTGTTGCATTTGTGGAGATTTTGGGTGGAATATGGTGTTGGTGGGATTGTTTGAATATTTTGTAGATTGTTTGAAATGCTCTTGAATTGTATTTGAATGATCTCAGATTAGAAATGAATATGTGAGCGTTGATATTGGCTTGAATGTACGTAGTCGAATTGAATATGATAAGCTACGTAGAGAAGAAAGTTACTAATGTTAGAATGTGTTTAAATTGATTCTTGATGATTATTAGTATGGTTGTTGGTATTGTTGGTATGGTTGTTGATAAATTTGGCCGAGTTAAATTCTCGGGGATGTTGAATTTACAAGGGTGATGCTGCCGAAATTTCTGTAGATAAGTACTAGTTAGAATTCAATTTCTAAGTACTTGTAGCTAATGTTTGGTAATTGATAACGTTATTGTAGATATTGGAGAGCCCAAGACTTGAGTCGGGATTTGGTTAGCGAGAGATCGAGGTATGTAAAGCCTACCTTTCTTTCTTTTGGCATGACCGTATGAAATGAACAAATGACGTATATGTATGCTTCTAAGGAAAATCATATTCTTAGAGCCACTAGGATGGCTAACATCTTTGACTTCCATAAGATATTCCATATGGCTTGATACGTATTTTATGATGTTCGAAGCTTCTAGCTGTCATGTTTCCGAATGTTGTTCGAAAGAAACTCGAGATGATTAAAGTCTTTGATGAATACTTTGATACGTAAATATGGTCTTAAAGCCTCAATTTGATTTGAGCCATAATGTTATTCGAAAGTTTCTTAATATGAATGATACTTGAATTTCCAAATATGGCTTATGAAATGTTTTTAGAAGGTTCTGTACTTCAAAAGCTCGCAACTTTCGTATACTAATTTTGATTGACCCGATACTTGTTTCTGAGCTTTCTGATATCGGTACATATATTTATTTATTGAGTCTTGGAATTTATTTACTTATATGCATATGGTTTCCTCACTATTCCGCTCGTGCATACTACTATTACATCGTTCGCAGGGTCCCGGGCCGATTTTGTGATCGTACGCACTATGTTATATTCGGCAGTATGATGTGTTACGGTTCCCGAGTTCCTCGCCATAAGGCCGGGTACCGCTTATATACGGTGTTCTGATGTGATATGACATATGATGTGTTCTGATGTTGTGATATGTTCTGATGATACGATTGTTCGGGGATTGTAAGGAGATTTGAAACCTTCTGGAGTATGATGTGTTGTGGCGCCAGCGTCGGAGTAGCGACCACGTTCCTGAGCCCTATGCATGATTTTTTTATTTGCATTATTTATGTTTTCAGCACAGGTTTTGATATACTAATTTTGTATCCATTTTCCGTACTTCTCACTTCAGTTCTGATTTGGATTACTGCATTTCATGCTTTACATACTCAGTACATATTTCGTACTGACCCCCTTTCTTCGGGGGCTGCGTTTCATGCCCGCAGGTACAGACGTTCGTCCTGGTGACCTGCCAGTGTAGGACACTTATTCTTCTATTTGGAGTACTCCTTTGATCCGGAGCTCATATTTTTGGTACATATCTTTGTTATGCATGTTTCTGTATATATGACTATTTGGGGTACGGCGGGGCCCTATCCCGTCATATGTTTCTGTTATGGTTTGTAGAGGACTGTAGACATATATGTGGGTCATGGGTCGTGTTTGTTCGATTATGTCTGTGACTTGTGCCTTAAGCGGTCCTGTTTGGTATTATGGACAAAACGGCCCATATGTTTGTATATGTATGTATATCCTGGCGATGTGTATTCCGCCAGCCTGCCGGCTTTTGTATGATATTTCTGTTACAGCTGATCGCTTAAGATGACGTCTGTTTTCAGTATCTGTTCAAAATAACGGATGCTAAATTTGAATAAGTCTTTGATATGTCGATTTGGTGAGCGAATGGCTTTAGGTGTCCAATTAGGACACAAGTCACGGCCCACGGGGCTGGGTCGTGACAGATTCAGTCTGAGGCATTATCGCCCCCAGGTATTATTTCATTTCAGTAGTTGTGATTGGTCGTGTGAGGCCATGGCATTGTTTGTTGTAGTATGTGGCCCTCTGTGGCATTATTTGGGGTTGTTGCGTGCAGGGTGGATTGGTATAAGTATAGGGGTAACTCTTCTGAAATTTTCATAACCCAGGATTGTTCGAACATTCGAGGACGAATGTTCCTAAGGGGGAGAGAGTGTTACACCCCTCGTGTTCGTAGTGGTAGAACCTATGGTTTCCTAGTCGGGTATGCCCTTGGAATAGAGACCCGAGCCCGAGTTTGGAGGTAGAAAACGTCTTACCCCGTGTACAAGGGTCCCAGTAGATATTCCTGGCAATTTATAGAGTTAAAAGTTGAAGGAATCGAATCGACGTGATCTGAACTGAACCGGAAAAACCTGCAAGACACCAGTCATCGTCGACGGGTCATCGACATGTTCGATGGACTGTCGACGTGCGGCATCGATGGGATCACCTAGCCATGCATCTGCAAGCGCAGGTCGACGGGCAAGCCGATGGACCGTCGACAAGTCGACGGGCCGTCGACCCGCTCGTCGAACTGGACCGTTGTAGCCTTTTTGGCTTCCAAGTATAAATAGGTGGTCCACGACCCTATTTGATATTTTCCTCCTTCAAAAAATTAGAAAACCGCTAATATATTCTCTCCCAATATTTTCCATCATATTAGTGAAGATTTGACAAGACCCAGACCCCGTAAACCCGAGATGGTGAAGAAAAAGGTTGCTTCTAGGGTTTCTTCAAGTTGTGGAGTTTAGGGAGTTGAAGTTGAAGTGATTCTTGGGATTCTTGACCCCTCAAGGTATGTAAATGATTTCTACCCTTATATTTAAGTTGGTTATCAAGAGTTTAGTGATGTTAAGTGAAGAGAAGGTAATTGTGGAAGTGTTAAGTTGATGAAGGGAAATGTAGTGATATAGAGTTATTTTAGGAGATAATTGGAAACAGGTTTACGTGTATTTTGATATATATATATATATATATATATATATATATATATATATTGTCATTGTTGATGTGAGTATTGTAGTTCATGTGGGATCGAATGAGAAGTTGGAGAGTTGTAAGCTTACAAGGAAATTATTATCTATAGTTCATTGAGCTTTACACGCATTTGAGGATGGCTAGTAAGCGAAGTAAATAGCCTAATTAAGCCCTATGTAGACTTGCAATTTCAAGAGGTAGAAGTTGGGTGATTGCATATACTTCAAGGTATGATAAGACTAACCTTTCCTTCTTTTGGCATGATCCTATGATATGATCTAACAAGCGAGTAAGTGAGATTACATATTACTCTACTCTTAGAAGTATTAGGAGTACTTCAGTCTTTGATGTTCATGTACCCCCATTTATGAGAAATCCTTCGGTTCATGGGTCCAGTCTTATGTAGCCAGTTCTGTGCATACAGTCTATTCATGCATTACATTCATTATATATTGTGTATATTGACCCATGACTAGAAGGCGTTATATACGCACACATATGAGGCGTTATATACGCGAATATTACACATATGCAAAGTATGAGAAGAGATATAGGTGTTATATACGCTTTACTACTATGATGATGATATTGATTATGGCCACAGAGGAGCCAATATGATATGACAAGATGCCATAGAGGCTTACGACCGTTACATACGCACATACATCAGGCGTTATATACGCACTCATATAGATGCACGGCCATCATTGATAGGTATGAGCATGAATATTATGTGCCCACAGAGGCATTATCAGTTACGCAGATTTAGAAAGATACTAGTTCACGCAAGTAAATGCAGTCAATCATTTCAGTTTATGAGTTCAGATTTTATCCATGATTCTTATGTATATGTTGTTCTTATGCCTTACATACTCGGTACATTATCCGTACTGACTCCTCGTTGCTCGGGGAGCTGCGTTCATGCCCGCAGGTACAGGGAGACAGACAGGTGGTCCAGCTCAGTAGGACCTCTAGATCTAGCAGTGGTCAGTACGCTCCATTCGATCCGGAGCTACAGTCTGTTTGGTATGCCCCTTTTAAGATGTGTATGCATATGGGTATGACAGGGCCCTGTCCCATCCTTTCTACAACTTTCATTCCAGTAGAGGTCGGTAGACAGTTGTATATAGTAGTCAGATGATGTAGCCTTGTCGGCTTCTATTCTTTTGTGTACAGTATATGTAGCAACCTAGCTGGCTTGCACTGTTCTTCCGTATGTTGTGTATATATATGCATATTTTACAGAGTTCTGATGTTTCCTTTTTATGAGACCAGTTTGTGCCATTTATGGGCCTTTGATGTTCAGTATGTCCCAGATAAGTATTTAGGGGTGTTTGGTCGCTAGAGGTCAGACTCCCGTCACGGCTCATCGGGTTGGGTTCTGACACTTCCGTTGATTTAATTCAGATATGCATGATTTGTTTACCTTTATTTTATAAACTGTTGGAGGTGAATGTTGAACCTAGCGGGTTCAAGTGTTATTACTGTGTCGTTTATGTTCTTCCGATGTTGTTCAAGACGTCGGATTCCGGCCACGTCTAGAGTGGGTTTTGGGGCGTGACACTGTTTATGTGTCTACTCCGGTTAGAGATTCTGTTGTGGTTGATCGAGTTTATCGGTCGTGTTAGGTTACTTTTATGGGGTATGACACTTGGGTAGATTTGATGATTCTTGATATGGTGGATTTTGACATTATGTTGGGTATGACCTAGCTTTCTCCTTATCATGCGATCTTGGATTGTCACGCCAAGACATTCACTTTAGCCATGCCGGTCATACCTAGACTTGAGTGGAGGGGTACTCCTAGCCTCACTCTGAAGAAGATCTTGTCCTTCCTTCAGGCGATATCTGACTCTTGTGCGTGACACTACTATTGCATTTCCACCCCTTGATTCCATTCCTATTATGAGCGAGTTCTCAGAGGTATTCCCGACTGATCTGCCGGGTATGCCAGCCAATCGCGACATTGACTTCTGTATTGACTTGGATCCGGGCACTCGCCTTATTTTTATTCTGCCATATCGGATGGCACCGGCCGAGTTGAGAGAGCTTAAGGAGTAGTTGCAGGATTTATTGAGCAAGGGTTTCATTAGATTAAGTGTCTCCCCTTGGGGTGCTTCTGTGTTGTTTGTGAAGAAGAAGGACAGATCTATGAGGATGTGCATTAATTATCACCAGCT
Source organism: Lycium barbarum (assembly GCF_019175385.1). Classification (NCBI taxonomy): domain Eukaryota; kingdom Viridiplantae; phylum Streptophyta; class Magnoliopsida; order Solanales; family Solanaceae; genus Lycium; species Lycium barbarum. The sequence goes on along the minus strand of NC_083345.1, from coordinate 56,106,729 downwards.
GAACAAGGTTACCACTTGGAACAAGTGCCCTATACCTCGTATTGATGAGCTATTTGACAAGCTTCAGGGTGCTTCAGTATTTTCGAAGATTGACTTGCGTTCCGGCTACCACCAGTTGAGGATCAGGGTTGAGGATATTTCGAAGACAGCTTTCCGATGAGATTTGGACATTATAAGTTTCTGGTGATGTCATTTGGTGTTACCAACGCCCCGACTGCATTCATAACTCTGATGAATGGCATCTTTAGGCCATTCCATGATTCCTTTGTGATGGTGTTTACTGATGATATCTTGGTGTATTCCAGGAGTAGAGAGGAGCATGAGAGCCATCTTCGCACAGTTCTTGGGTTGTTGAAGAAGAATAGCTTGTTTACTAAGTTTTCGAAGTGCGAGTTTTGGTTGGCGTTCTTGGGCCACGTTGTCTCTGAGGATGGAATCATGGTAGATCCTCAGAAGATTGAGGCTGTGAGAGATTAGACGAGGCCCTAGTTTCGTGGGTTTGGCTAGCTACTACAGTCAATTTGTGAAGGGTTTTGCTGCTATTGCTTCGTCTTTGACCAGATTGACTCAGAAGGAGGTTCCCTTCCAATGGTCCGATGATTGTGAGGAGAGCTTTCAAAAGCTCAAGACTGTTTTGACTTCAGTCCCAATTCTAGCATTACCCGTGGAGGGTAAGGATTTCGCTGTCTATTGTGATGCATCCCGTATAGGTTTGGGTGCTGTGTTGATGCATGAGGGTAGAGTTATAGCCTATGCTTCCTGTTAGTTGATGATCCATGAGAATAATTACCCTACCCATGATTTGGAGTTGCTGGCCGTTGTCATGACCAGACTAGAGGGCCATGACGGGTACCCGGAGCTGACTACCGAGCACCACTCATTAGGCTAATCATCATACTCAACCTGAACATATATAATCTCCAAAGCGACCCATATCTATATACATAAGCCCTCACGGCTATAAAAATGATATACAAAAGTTCAATGTGATCATAGCACCTCCGGAATAATAGAGTGCTCCTGTGAATCTGCTGATAAGCTCCTACGGATCCGCACTGTCTCCCAATCTACCTATGGGCATGAGCACAGCGTCCAAAAAGAAAGGACGTCAGTATGAATATTGTACTGAGTATGTAAGGCATGAATAGTAATAGCATAATAAGGAAAACAATGAAACATGAGCTGCAGATATAACCTGCTTAACCTTTAAAGGAAAACACATGTCTGCATATCATATATACCATCATCGTTAACCCGCGTCCGGGTAACTATCACACGGCGCCCACTAATGGTTTCATGTCCGGCCCTCTAGGCACGGTGTAATCATAAGCAGCCCGCCTTCGCGGTGTCATGCCCCGCCATCTAGGCGCGGTGTAATCTCAAGCCGCCCGCCTTCGCGGTGTCATACCTGGCCATCTAGGCGCGGTGTAATCTCATCATCATATACATCTCATAAAGCATACACTAGAACTCAAATACAAACTATGGCTCTATTGAGGTGACGTAAGGTCGAGGACCCCCGATTCCATTATGGAGTAATCATAATCATCGTATTTCACCTTGAAGGAACTAACATTATAAGGTGAGTGTAACAACAATGAATATCATCAAGGAGTCATTAACTATATAAGAATATCGTATCACAGGCTTTGGAATCGTTAGTCATATACTCATCATTTTCATTATCGTGTTCCCAACATGTCTCTTATCTTTATCTCATGAGAAGCTCTTTATAAACATAGACTTATAGTTTCCGGAATGTAAGAAGGTCATGGAAAGATAAAGGGAATCATGTCATAGGAATCGTGCCTTAGAAAAGTAGGGACTAGCCTTACATACCTTTATGCCTTTCTAACTTTCCGACTATACGCTCCCTTCCAAGTTCGTAATTCTACATCCAAAGGAGTTCGTACTAGAATTAGATAGTTGGAAACGTACTTAATCTTAAGCTAAAGATAACGAAAATTGGATAGCATCTCCTTTATTTATACAACTCTCTCCATACGATATAACAACTCCCAAACGTCAATAACAACATTCATACTACCATGATCAACAACCTTCATCAAACTATACTTTATTCAATTCTTCCAATCCCATTTCAAATCACCCATAACCAACATTATCGCACAACATCATATTGGTTCTCATATTATACTTCCTTAACGTCATTGTATCGTTTACACCAAGGTTTTTCTCATAATACATCAAGAGTCATGATTCATGTCAACTACTATTCAAAAATATCATTATTTTCACATTTGAGCTCCATATTATATTTTCTTCCATAATCCAAGTCTTTCAATCCCTTAATATTCTAAATAACATGAAATGATCATAAAAATTACCTTTGATAATGTGGGAATGGTCTTTAGATTAAAACACTTCACTTGAGGAAAAACCCTAGCTTCAATCCAAAGAGATTTCTTGACTTTAGGCAACCCTAGAGACTCCCTTACACTTGATTCTCTTGGATTAGTGATGTTGATCTTTGATTTATCTTGGATTCTTATAAATGAAGAGTGTGGAAAGTTATAGAGGTGTGGAGAGTGTTGGAGAGAAGATGGGAAATGAAATAAATGAACTTGGGGCATTCTTTATAAAATTAAAAAGCTGCCCGTTGGGTTTTATACGGACACACATACGGTCCGTATAACTTATACGGTCCGTACGTGTGACCATATAATACTTCCAGTGGAGGACCCTTCTCTGGACGGATTATACGGACAGATATATGGGCAGTATCTTTTATACGATCCGTATAAAGGACCGTACAAATCCACAATTTTCGAAACTTGTCCTCGTCGACTCGTTTTGCCTCCAATTCATATGGAACATTCTTAGCACTTGTTTTTCTCACACCCTAATTCTGATAGGGCATGATGGGCACCCGACCCTCACTTAGAGCCGAGCGAACCCGCTAGTTCTCATTATACTCATAGTCTTACTGGACTATTAATCGTGAAATGATGTGCAAAATGAAGGCCTTTCAAAACATTCTTTTCATCTTTCTTAACTCAAGTAAAAAGCTGTAATAGTACGAATTTGTAAAGAAATGCATAATGCTACATCGGCTTGCATAGCTGCTTACAAGGCTAATGTATTGTATACATGACTCTATCTGCAAAAGTCTCTAACATAAGATATGATATCAAAACCCAAGTTAGGAAAGGACCCCAACGTACCCATAATGTGTGTGACTCAGCTCGTGAGAACATACTCCGACGCGGTATCACTCTGAACCGAATGGAGTCTACCAATCCAGCTAACAGCCTAGAACATCCTATAGTCAAACTCCTGGACAACTTTCCTGCAAAGCAATATGGGGCTGTGTGGCATGAAACACAGCGCCCCAGGCAAAGGGACGTCAGTACGGATAATGTACTGAGTATGTAAAGCATACTCAATAGCATAATGAAAGCATATGAAATAACATAGTATGGACGAGTTATGAAATAAGAGAGAGCTAGGTATACCTCTAGCAATGCTCGTTATACTTATCCTCTTTCTACTAGGAAACTTCCTTTTCATACATTTGAATACATAGTAGTATCATACCCGACCATCTAAGTTCGGTGTCTTACGTACCCAGCCATAATAAAGCTTGGTGTTATACGTATCTGGCCCTACTAAGGCTCAGTGGTATTTGTACCTGGCCCTACCAAGGCTCAGTGTTATACGTACCCAATTGCAGTGGTGTGTGCGCAATAGATATCATACCCGGCCATATAGGCTCGGTACCACAACATAGCATTCATACTTTTATAACATACATATGTATCCGAGAGAAACATTTCGACACTATCGGGGTGACACAAAGTCCATAAACTCCCGATTTCTATTATTGAATCACCATCATCTTTATCGTCATCACTATTATCATCGTCATCATTATCATCATCACCATTATCGTCCTCATCATTATCGTTATCACTATTATTGTCGTCATCATTATCATCATCACTATTATCGTCGTCATCATTATCGTTATCACTATTATCGTCGTCATCATTATCATTATCACTATTAACATCGTCATCATTATCATTATCACTATTATCCTCGTCATCATTATCATAATCACTATTATTGTCGTCGTGCTTGTAACATATCTTTTACCTTTATCTCATATGAAGCCCTATATGAACATAAACTCATAATTTTCCAGAATGTAAGAAAGTTATGGAAAACTAGGAAGATTTATGTTGTCGGAGTCATGCCTTAGAAGGAAAGGGCTAGCCTTACATACCTTTTCGTTTAGCTATTCTATCGCTTGATCATTCCCCATCAATGCTCACGTCTCTACCTTCAAGAGAGTTCGTATTAACATTAGCCAATCGATCACATGAACATGCTCAACTAAAGCTAGAGAGAATTGAGCAGCATTTCCTTTGTGTATACGACTTTCCTCACATCATATATCCACTCCCAAACATCTATAATAACATTCACAATATCATAACCAACAATCTTTGTTTACTCTACATTATCCACATTTTACAATTTCACTTCAATTCCTCCATAATCATGGTCATAGTTCACTATTACATTTATTCACATCTAAATGCTTATCCCGTGTCCTTAATATCATTTATAACATAATCATAATCACAATATATCAAGAATCATGACTTATCCCAAGCTACTACTCAAAATCTCGATATTCTCATCTTTGTAACCCATTTTCTATCTCCTTTCATAATCTAAGTCTTTCAACCTCTCAATATCTTAAAAAATATGGAATTATCATAAAACTTACCGTAGATAGTGTAGGAATGAGCTTTGAGTGTAAATACTTCACTTGAGCCAAAATCCTAGTTCACTTCCAATGGAGTTTCTTGACTTGGATGAACTCCAATGAGTTTCTTACACTTGATTTTCTTGGTTTGATGAAGTTGATCACAAATTTCTCTTGGATTCTTGTGGGAGAAGTGCGGAGAACTTTCTAGAGAGTTCTTGAAGTGTTGGGTGAAAAATGAAATAAGTGGAATGAGGTTTAAGTCCTTATATAAATTTTAAAGCTGTCCCGACTCAGTTCTACGGACCAACATACGGTCCGTATCTTTTATACTGGTCGTATGTCTGGCCGTAGATTTTGTCCGGTGGAAGTCCTATTCTGGACAGAACATATGGCCTAACATATGGCCAGTATGTTTTATACGGCCAGAATGTTGGGCCGTATAATGCCAGTTTTTCCGAACTCTTTCTCGTCGACTCTTTTGATCTCCAATCCTTATGGAACCTTCTTAACACTTGTTTAACACCTCATTAGCAATCTAAGGGATATTATAACTCTTCTCCAAGACATCATTAATTCATCATTAATTCGATACTCGTAAATCTTATCCGACACATAACGTATACCTTGCTTTTCGTGGCAACTCTCTTCTCTTACCTCAATGTCTTTGAAATATCAATTAGGATCATCAAATGCTATTTCTTTCTTATTGAAACATCGTATACTTCGTGCCCTTCATTAGTCTATCCACTGTGCATCAGCGAAATTTTTTTCGAGGTGTAACAGTTTAACACTTCATTAACAATCTAAGGGGCATTATAACTCTTCTTTAAGACATCATTAAGTCAACATGAACTCGGTACTTTGTAAATCGTTTTCGAAACACAACGTATACTTTGCCTTTCTTAATGAACTCTCTTCTCTTGTTTCAAACGTCTTTGGAATCTTAATGGGAACCGTCAAGTACTACTTCTTACTTGCAAAAACATCATATACGCCTCACCCTATGTTGGTATATTTGCTGTGCAATGACATGAATTTTTTTGAGGTGTAATAGTCGTGGTCTTTGCTTTGAAGATTTTGAGGCATTACTTGTATGGTGTCCATTGTGATGTTTTCACCGATCACCGTAGCCTTCAGCATGTGTTTACCCAGAGAGATCTTAATTCCAGGCAGCACCGATGGATAGAGCTCCTGAAGGACTATGGCATCTCTATTCTTTATCATCTAGGGAAAGCCAATGTTGTTGCTAATGCCTTGAGTCACAAGGCAATAAGTATGGGGAGTTTAGCTCATTTGATTATTTCTAAGCGTTCGTTAGCTATATAGGTTCAGAATCTGGCCAACAGTTTCGTTCATCTCGACATTTCAGCCCTAGGCAGAGTTTTAGCTTGTGTAGAGGTGAGAACATCCTTATTGGATCAGATCAGGATTCATCAGTTTGAGGATGCTCCGTTGAGCAAGATTCGAGATAGGGTTCTGAGGGATGCGGCCAAGGAGGCAATGATTGATTTAGAGGGTACTTTAAGGATTAAGGGGCACGTGTACATTCCTCGTGTTAGTGACTTGATTCATTTGATTTTGACTGAGGCCCATAGCTCTCGTTGTTCCATTCATCTGGGGGAGACTAAGATGTACCGTGATTTGAGGCAGCACTATTGGTGGCATTGGATGAAGAAGGGTATAGCCAATTTCATAGCTAAGTGAGGTAATTGTCAGCAAGTTAAGTATGAGCACCAGCGACCCAGTGGTGTACTTCAGAAGATGCCTATTCATGAGTGGAAGTGGGAGAAGATTGTCATTGATTTTGTTGTAGGTCTCCCAAAGACCCTGGGTAAGTTTGACTCGATTTGGGTGACAGTTGATTGGTTGACTAAGTCCGCTCATTTCATTCCAGTTCAGATTTCCTATACCGTGGAGAAGTTAGCCAAGTTGTACATTCGTGATGTTATAAGATTGAATTGGGTTCCTATTTCTATCATATCTGATCGGGGTACTATCTTCACTTCTCATTTCTGGAGAGCTTTTCATGAGGAGTTGGGTACCCGATTGGATCTTAGTATAGGTTTCCACCCCCAAATCGATAGGTAGTCCGAGAGGACAATTCAAGTGCTCGAGGATATGTTGAGAGCTTGCGTTATTAATTTTGGTGGTCATTGGGATCAGTACTTTCCGTTAGCAGAGTTTGCATACAACAACAGTTATCACTCGAGTATCGATATGCTTTTAAGGCTTTGTATGGTAGAAGATGTAGATCTCTGGTTGGCTGGTTTGATGCATTTGAGGTACGACCGTGGGGTACGAATCTATAGAGAAAGTCTCTTGAGAGAGTGAGGGTTATTCAGGCCAAGCTTTTGGCATCTCAGAGTCGACAGAAGATATATGCGGATCGGAAGGTCCGAGATTTGGAGTTTTCTATTGGTGGCCAAGTTCTATTGAAGATTTCACCCATGAAGGGTGTTATGAGGTTTAGAGAGAGAGGCAAGTTGAGTCTGAGATATATTGGATCATTTGAGATTCTTGACCGTATGGGTGATGTTGCTTATGAGTTAGCCTTGCCACCAGGCTCGGCGAGAGTTCATCCAGTTTTCCATGTATCTATGCTGAAGAAGTACCATGCTGATGGTACTTATATTGTTCGTTGGGACTCGGTATTGGTTGATAAGAATTTGACCTATGAGGAGGAGCCTATTTCGATTTTGGACAGGCAGGTTCGAAAGTTGAGGTCCAAGGAGATTGCTTCTCTGAAGGTGCAATGGAAGCATCGTCCTGTTGAGGAGGCTACTTGGGAGACTGAGTCTGATATGCGTAGCCGATGCCCTCAGTTGTTCGCTCATTCAGGTACTTCTCTGTTCCTTTCCCTTCTTCGCTCGAGGACGAGCGATGGTTTAATTGGTATCTGATGTAACGACCCGCTTGGTCGTTATAGTCTTTTCGGCACTTTTTGGCCTTTCCCCAAGCTTGTTAGAACACTTTTGAATCGAGGAGACCGCTGACACGCTTCTCGAGGTGTTCGAATTTAATTTGGGTGACTTTTTGGGAAAAATTGGCCTTAAGCGAAAAAGAGTTGACTCAAAGTTAACTTTTGGTTAAACGAACCTTTTTCAGAAATTCGTCGATTCCGAAAGGTTCGGATGGTCAATTAGAACTTGTTTGCATATCTGGTTTGGTTCCCAATGCCCTCTGGTGCATTCTGGGACTTGAGTTGGGAAGTTAGAATTGAGGTATCGGGGGTTGACTCAGTCAACGAGACCTCCGTTGGGAATTTTGAGGCCACGAGTATGTTTGTAGCATATTTTTTATGTCGGTCTGTGAATGTGATTTGTGAGCAGATGGCCTCGGGTATTAGTCAGATTTCGAATTGAGATTATAATATTTTTTTGGGAAATCTAGTGATGGTGTCTGCATTGGCGGCACCAATACCGCCTCAGCGGTACCACCATAGTGGTGGTATTGGCCGATGTGGCAGCCCTGTTACACCTTGGAAAATTTCACACTACCAAGGTCGTAGCCAGCTTAGTATGGGCCTGAGGAAGAGCAAAGTTATGCAAGGATTTAGGAGAAAGGTTATATTATAAGAGTGTAATAATGGTATACATATGACATTGGAGACCATATGGGTTAAATTGGTTCATATCACTTGCCGAAAATCCCTCGCTGCTGTAAGATAAGTGGGGCCCACACGCCGGAGTTTTATAAAGGACATATAAAGAGATATATGAGAAGTACATGAAAAGTTGAGCAAGTCCTAAGAAGGACCCATAAGCCAAATATGGGCATAAGCCGTCCAAAAGGACGATTTAAGGAAACATTTTCGGATGATCTGACTTGGAGGGGCAAAAACGCCATTATAAGTTTGGAATTTGGAAATACACTAAGAATGAAAGTTGTAGATAATTGAAATAGATTTCCAACCATATGTCGTGGGCCCTCACACAATGTCGGGATCAAGAGTTATGACCTTTTTACTGAACGAAATGAAGCGGACAACTTCGGAGAAAGCTGTGAGTTCCACGATCATATACTGGTCCGTATACCGGCCTTTCACGCACCGTGAAACCTTCCACGGACCGTATACTGGTCCGTGGAATACCCAGCAGAGATGATGGTCTTCTGGTGGTGAACCACGACCTGTTCCACGGACCGTGAAAGTGTCCATGGAAGTCCCAACGGGCTGAGTTGTTCTAATTATATAAATGTGATCCCACTTCATTAATTTCATTTCCCACAGTTTTATATCTCTCTCAAGACTTATAGAGGATTCCAAACTCTTCATCCACAAGAACTCAAGAAAGATTGGTGATCAAATACATCAAACCAACAAAAATCAATAGTGTGAAACCCATTAAAGTTATCTAAGCCAAGCAATTTTAAGACAAGTGAACTAGGGTTTTGGTGCAAGAAGAGTAATACCACTCAAGGATTATTCCTACACTATATAAGGTATGTTTTATGATATTTCCATGATGATTAAGGAAATGAGAAGTTCAAACACTTGAATTGTAGAAAAATATAGGAAATAGGTCATAAAGATGGAAGCAATGAAGTTCTTGAGTTGTAGTTGAAATGAATCATGACTATTGAGATGTTGTAGTTATAAGTATGTTATAAATGACATGTAGAACATGGGTTAAGCATTAAATGTGAGAACATAATAGTGAACTATGACCATGATTATGGAGACATCTAAGTGAAATTGTGAAATATGGATAAGGTGGATGAATGATGATTGTTGCTTATAATATGGTGAATGTGATTATAGATGGTTGGGAGTTGATATACTATATGAGGGAAGTTGTATAAACAAAGGAGATGCTGCCCAAATTTTCCTAGAAATAGTAAGCACGTTTAAGTAATCGATTGGCTAATGTTCGTACGACTTCTCTTGAAGGTAGGAACGCGAATATTGAAGGGGAACGATCAAGCGGAGGAATAGCTAAAAGAAAAGGTATGTAAGGCTAGTCCTTTCTTTTCCAGGCATGAATCCTATGATATGATATCCCCTTCTTCTTCATGATTTGTCCTACGTATCGAAAACTATGAGTCTACGATCATAAAGAACTTCATACAAGATAAAGAAAAGAGACACGTTACGAGCATGACGATATTGATGATGAATTTAAGTATAGGAGTCCTAAAGCTCATGAACGACATTCCTACGAAGATGGCAATCCTTGTACGATTCCTATGATGTTATTCCCCTACCTCTCCATGACTTTCTTGCATTCCGGGAACTATGAGTCAACATTGATAGAAATCTTCTTATAAGATGAAGATGAGGAATATGTCAGGAATGAGATAATAATGATGATAAGATGAAGCCTAGAGATTCTAAAGCAGGGAACGATGTCTATGAAGCTAATGATCCGTACGTAACTTCTAGGATATTATGTTCCCTATATTTCCATGGCCTCCTTATACTCGGGAACTAAGAGACTATGTTCATAAATAGCCACGTGAGATAACGATAAGAGACATGTTATGAGCACGATAATGAAAATGATGAGCTTAAGTCTAAAGATTCTAGAGTTCATGGTATAATGTTTCTACAAAGCTAACGACATTAACTATGATCTGTTGGTGTTGCTTGTTGTATACACTCACCATATATACTAATTCCGTCAAGGTGGGGCAGAATTCCTATGAATGCTCCATAATGTAATCGGGGATTCTTGACCTTATGTCACCCCGACATTGTTATAGATTGTCCATAAGCCTTAATGCACGTCTTATGACCTATGTTCCGCAAAGTTGCGAGTCTATATTCATAGAGGATTTCATATGAGATAAAGGTAAGAGATATGCTATATAAACGATAGTGGTAATGTTGAGCTTAAGCCTAGAGATTATGAAGTCTATCCAACGATATTCATACGAAGTCCATGCTACGAATATGATGTGATTTTCATAGATTGTCTTTAAATTCAAATGTATGCTCTATGAAAAGGTTATGATAAGCTTATGAGATATATGTTATGGCAATGATGATGATGAGATATACCAAGCCTTGTTATGATGTATGTGATAATGTTGAGCCACTACGTGGCCAAATACGGAAGATGTGTATGTGATACTATCGAGCCACTACGTGGCCGAATACGGATACTGTCGAGCCACTATGTGGCCGAATACGGATATTGTCGTGCCCCTCCGTGGCCGAATACGGATAATGTTTTATGTGTATGAGGAGATACGGTACTATGATGATGAATTATATGACATGATGATGTATACGCTATGATGATTCCAGTACGACGATTATGTATATATGATATATGTATTCATCCTTAAGGGTCGCGCAGGTTTTGCCTTCACCTTATGACTTATGATTACTCTATCATGTTTATTTCATTCATGCCTTACATACTTAGTACAATATTCGTACTGATGTCCGTTTTCTGTGGATGTTGTGTTCATGCCCACAGGTAGACAGGGAGACGGCGCAGACCTTTAGGAGCGATCAACAGATTTGCAGGAGCACTCCATTATTCCGGAGGTGCTAATCAGGTTTATAATTTTGTGTATATATATATATATATATGTATATGTATTTTGGGCACGACAGGGTCTTGTCCCGTCCATATGTGTAGAACTCTAGTAGAGGCTCGAAGATACGTATGTGTGGGTAGTCTGGTCTCACGATGCTACTATGGTGTATATGTTATTATTTTGATAGCCGAAAGGCGTATGTATATTGTTATATCCCGTACTTTCGCACGTTCGGGAAAATTCGAATGATTTTGATTTGTAAGGAATAAGGCCATATGTTGATTTGAATTCACATATGGGTGTGTTGTTCATGAAAAATATTGGTGTGGAAACACGGAGGAAGGCCAAGGGCAAAAATTGGAATTTTGAAAATTAGTTTCGGGAATTACAAAACGAGAATTATTATTATTGGGCTCAAAATAAATAAGAAAATGGAGGCCCAATTTGAAGAAGGTGGCCGGCCAAAGCATGGCCCAAACCCATAAAATGGTCATGTGATTTCCATGTGGTCACTAATCAAAGTATTCATATTTTATATATACACTTAGCCATTAGAAGGATCAAGAAACAAAACAAAAAAAAAAGATGAAGAACAAAGGGGCAAGCCATTCGGCCAAGACCCTAAGAAATTGGGTCTTGGAAATCTTGCTTCCAAATATTTTTCTTGTGGTATTTGCACTAACTCAAGGTCCCTCTACAACATGGTGCAATTATTTGGGAAGAAAGGGCACTAGTTTCTTCAATGGGACAACATATTTGAGTGAAGAAGTTGAAGAGAAAAGGTAGGAATTCATTCCATATTATTAAGTTATGAAGGTTTGTTTGTGTTGTAGTATATGGAAATGAGTAGAATTCATGAAAATATAGAAGTTTGCAAAGTGGGAGTGCATACCCATGTGTGGCCGTGTGTGTATTAATGTGTGCATGTGATGAATGGAAATTTATGTTGTATTCTAGTTGTGATAATTGTGGAAATTGCATTGAGAATGAAAGTGGAATGAATTTGGTTGAAGTGGGAAATGAGTAGGTTGGTCGTGTGATGTTGAAATTGGAATGGAAATAAATCACTTTTGTTTAATATGTTAATTGTGTTAATGTGATGCTTGCAATATAAATGAAGATGAAATGATATAAGTTTGCATTGAAATGGAAAGTAGAAGTCTATGTCGTTTTGTGATGATTTTATGACATTATGAAAATGGAGTTGTTAAGGATATGATTATGATGATCATTGATGGATTTGGAAGGTGGAAACATGTTATGGATATGTATGCCAAAGACTAGAAATTTTGGATGAAATATGATCTTGGTGGAAAATTGTATATCTTGTATATCGTGTGAATATTTTGTGAAAACGATATGAAATGCTTCTAACCTATATGGTGATGATCTTGATTAGTGATTAATATGAAAATATTGAGCTTAGTTTGGAAGTGTGAAGTCGGAATGGACGTTAGTGCATTATGTCGGAAAATAGAGCTAGTTGCCTTATATTGTGCTATATTGTAATGGTTGTTGACTTTGTTGATGCTGTTGGGTTGTTGTCGCTATTATTTGAGCCGAGATGTTTCTCGGGGATGCTATATTTATAAAGGAAATGCTGCCGAAATTTCGGTAGGCAAGTATGTGCTTAAGTTGGGTCCTTAAGGCTTGAATTTGACAATTGGTAAAAGTGACCATTTGCAGATTTTGGATGAAACGGGAATCGAGTCTAGACGAGCGTAGAGCGCAACTAAGGTATGTAAAGCCTTCCCCTTCATTCTTTGGCATGTCCTAGACATACTAGGTTGATACTTGAGCCTCGGGGGCAATTCTGCTCATAGAAATTCGAGATTGATTTTTGTTACTATTCATTCAATGCAATTGAACTACAAAAGGTGCATTTTGTTAGAAAAATGGTTAAGCATCCGTAACTTTCACAAATGTAATCCGATCGCTCTAAAACTTTCCTGGGTGACTCCGTAGAGTATAATGTGCGTGATTCATGTCTGCCACCTCGACTTGACCCGAGGTGGGCCCGCTATCCCCGACTTCTCTTCTATGATCCTGTTTGTTTCATTCTTGTACGATAAGTCAAGGGAACTTATGGTTATTGTTCCGACTACTAAACGGGAGTTATTTTAACTATTCTGAGTTTGATTTAATGTTTATTGAAACGATTGTGGAGACAGAAACCTTGATATCTTAGGAATGGCTTTAGCCAGCTCACTTTTATCCGGAGCTCACAGGTAGCTCCTGGTTATTATGTTGTTCACTACACGATAGGTGCTATGAACACCTTTATGAGCCTTATAAAATATTTTGACATCTAAACCGTTTTGAAAATCTTACCCTGATAATTTGGATAAACTACTTATCTTCTGTATTTTCTGATATACGATTTTGGCATACCTGAATCTTGTGTAACGCATGATCCTGGCACGTGTGATTTATGTTTGGGAAGTAGTGATTTGGTATCCTGTATGGTTATTTTCTGTTTTACCGAGTCCTGGGCCGGTTATGTGAATATGCGCATATGTGATATTGGCCGCTGGACCCTCGACCGCGGCGTGTCCGACATTGACTGCTGGACCTTTGACCGCGTCATGCCGGACGTGTGACATTGACTGCTGGACCCTTGACCGCGTCTGCCGCACTTGTGATTATGCTCGACATAGACCGCTGGACCCTTGACCGCGGCATGTCGAAATTGTGGTAGTGACCGCTGGATACTTGACCACGGTATGTATGATTGTGACCGCTGGATACTTGACCGCGGTATGTGTGATTATGACCGCTGGACCCCTGGCCGCGGTATGTGTGATAATGACCGCTGGGTACTTGGCCGCGGTATGCGTGATGGCGACCGCTGGACTTATGGCCGCGGTAAGTGTGCGTTTGATTCTTTTGTAGGCATGAAACAAAAAATGATTTTCAAAAGAGAGTAAAGCATTTTGGCATTCTAATTGTCGTATTCGTCAGCCGGAACCTCTTGTGTGTGACTTGCACGTCAGAGGTGACATTGTGGCATCCTGGTTATTCGTGCACACTCCGTTGCACTGTCTACTGCGCCCCTCATTAAAGGGCCGAAACCTGATATAAATGTATATTATCTGTACTTGTGTAAGTTATGATTTTGTATGCATGGTTCTGCCTGTTACACTTCTAGACAGTTGATTCAGAGAATGATTCTGTCGGTGTTGCTTCTGTATGACTGAGCCGGACTATGATTCAGTCGGCTATAGTTCTGCACCCCTAGATTTGGTTGCGGGTATGTCAGTCGCACTCTGTGCCCCGATCCGCACGATGATTCTGTCAGTTAAGCTCTGTGCCTCTGTTTCATATCACGATTCAGATGGCTACACCCCGTGCTTATGATATATGTTGTGGTCCTGCCCACACACTCTGTATTTCTGTTTCGGACTCGGGTCCGATCCTACCTGTTGTACTTCTATACTTCTGGCTCGGGTTTTGATTATATTGTTACATGGTCGCTTTACATACTCGGTACATTTCCGTACTGACCCCCTGTTCTTCGGGGGCTGCGTTTCATGCCGCGCAGGTACTCCCAGTTGAGGTGAGGACAGATGGAAGATATCCCAGCACAGATGGCAAGCTCCATTTGTTCCCGGAGTGCTGCCGAGTCAGAGTCTGTATGTTATGCGCTCGGAATCTGGTTAGAGACTTTGCAGACAGTGTTGTGGGTGTTGGTTGTCGGTCTGTGTATGTAATGAATTTTGTATGTTCACAAATTTGTTCGGCCTGAGGGCCACGAGAAAGAATTTTTCTGAAAGAAAAGTTTTGCTATGTACTTTATTATTTGATTTAAAAAAAAAAATATGACGTGATTTTATGTGCACCAAGAGTCTGGGGGTTCGCTCGGCCCGTAGTAAGGGTCGGGTGCCCATCACACCGTAATGAGGTCGGGGTGTGACAGAGTGGTATCATAGCAGGTCTGTCCTAGGGGTTGTCTGCAAAGTCGTGTCCGGTAGAGTCTTGTTTATGGTGTGCTGCGCGCCACATTTATAAACAGGAGACTACGGGGCATCTAGAGATTGTTGATCTTCTTTGAATCCTGGACCGTACGATAGAGCCAGCTGTAGGAAGTGAATTCCTTGTACTAAATCTTGATTTCAGCTGGAGGACGGTATCGACGTAAAACAGCGACTGATGATATTACAAGTCACACAATACACAGATGAGAAATGGTATGAAAGACGTATGCTGGGTAAGGCGTTTGAAGTATGATTGAAACGTAAGGTTGAAAACGAAAAGGAAAGTAAACAGGAAAGTGCAATAGGCGCAGTTTGAGTTGGGCATGTGAGGTAAGCCTCGACATCTTTATACCTTCATTTGAAATTGATAGCCCTGTGCGGCTATGATGCGATATGATGTGATGTATGCGTACGTATATGTGTTGGCCCTGGGAGGCGTAGTTGGTATTTCCTGTGAACAGGTTTTGCGATAGTGAGAAATACAGAGGAACCTCTGCCCAATTTTTTCTAGAAATACGAAGAGGAAAATGAGGTATAAATTCTTGACAAGCCTTGAAGATCGATATCGATGGGGCAAGAAGAAAATGCCTAACGACCAAGTTTCCTCTAATTGGAAGAATGCAAAGTGTATGACGGGTCGTTGAGGATTGAGTGATTCGCTCACGACTCAGAATTTTGTATGTGTGTGTAACGGTAAACATTGGGGATTTACAGGGGACAACCCGGTAACCAGAAAAATAAAGGAATCCTCTCTAGATCGGGGTGGGACCCGCTACGAGAACGTTTTGAAAGCTGTTAAGACCCCGACCTGCCTTAAATTATGCGACAAAGGTCGTGTGGGGCAGTCGACGTAATTATGTCGGCATTAACGTGTCAAAAATGTGTAGAAGTTACGAAGTTAAGCGTGCTAGTGCCAGAGCAATTTTGGGATGGGTGACCCCCCTGGGAAGTATACCAAAATTTTCACCAATGAAGAAAAACGAAAGTCAAATAGGAAATCTGGGGTAACCCAAAGGAAATTGGAATGTACTGAACGATCGAAAACCATGAATAGGCCGGGTAGGCCAAGGCAGACTCGGCTGCTGAAAGAGAAAGGAAACGCAATGCAGCTCTGGAATCAGAGTAAGTCTGAATAAACGTTGGGAAATGTTTTATGAATAAAATGGCAGTGAATCCATAGATAGGCATGTGATGCCTCGTTCGTGACTGTGCCGATCTGTAGTGGGCCCCGGTGGCCATTGTTACGATATCTGAAAGGTGTTAGCTGAACAAAATTCGGGAGACAAGAAAAAGGTGATGTAGAGATGTTATGAAGTAAACGAATACTGAACTCGTTACAACAAAAGGTAGAAGCTTCCGATACGACGATATCAATGGGAAAGAGGAAAGTAAGAAAGCGGAAGAAAAAGAGACAGCAACGACAACTTTTGGGAATCTTCAGAGGAAAGACGGGTACCTCCCCGGATGTAAGAAAAGACCCCATAAGGTCAGTTTAACATTCGAGGACGAATGTTCTAAAGGGGGGGAGGATGTTATATCCCGTACTTTCGCACGTTCGGGAAAATTCGAATGATTTTGATTTGTAAGGAATAAGGCCATATGTTGATTTGAATTCACATATGGGTGTGTTGTTCATGAAAAATATTGGTGTGGAAACACGGAGGAAGGCCAAGGGCAAAAATTGGAATTTTGAAAATTAGTTTCGGGAATTACAAAACGAGAATTATTATTATTGGGCTCAAAATAAATAAGAAAATGGAGGCCCAATTTGAAGAAGGTGGCCGGCCAAAGCATGGCCCAAACCCATAAAATGGTCATGTGATTTCCATGTGGTCACTAATCAAAGTATTCATATTATATATATACACTTAGCCATTAGAAGGATCAAGAAACAAAACAAAAAAAAAAAGATGAAGAACAAAGGGGCAAGCCATTCGGCCAAGACCCTAAGAAATTGGGTCTTGGAAATCTTGCTTCCAAAATATTTTTCTTGTGGTATTTGCACTAACTCAAGGTCCCTCTACAACATGGTGCAATTATTTGGGAAGAAAGGGCACTAGTTTCTTCAATGGGACAACATATTTGAGTGAAGAAGTTGAAGAGAAAAGGTAGGAATTCATTCCATATTATTCAGTTATGAAGGTTTGTTTGTGTTGTAGTATATGGAAATGAGTAGAATTCATGAAAATATAGAAGTTTGCAAAGTGGGAGTGCATACCCATGTGTGGCCGTGTGTGTATTAATGTGTGCATGTGATGAATGGAAATTTATGTTGTATTCTAGTTGTGATAATTGTGGAAATTGCATTGAGAATGAAAGTGGAATGAATTTGGTTGAAGTGGGAAATGAGTAGGTTGGTCGTGTGATGTTGAAATTGGAATGGAAATAAATCACTTTTGTTTAATATGTTAATTGTGTTAATGTGATGCTTGCAATATAAATGAAGATGAAATGATATAAGTTTGCATTGAAATGGAAAGTAGAAGTCTATGTCGTTTTGTGATGATTTTATGACATTATGAAAATGGAGTTGTTAAGGATATGATTATGATGATAATTGATGGATTTGGAAGGTGGAAACATGTTATGGATATGTATGCCAAAGACTAGAAGTTTTGGATGAAATATGATCTTGGTGGAAAATTGTATATCTTGTATATCGTGTGAATATTTTGTGAAAACGATATGAAATGCTTCTAACCTATATGGTGATGATCTTGATTAGTGATTAATATGAAAATATTGAGCTTAGTTTGGAAGTGTGAAGTCGGAATGGACGTTAGTGCATTATGTCGGAAAATAGAGTTAGTTGCCTTATATTGTGCTATGTTGTAATGGTTGTTGACTTTGTTGATGCTGTTGGGTTGTTGTCGCTATTATTTGAGCCGAGATGTTTCTCGGGGATGCTTTATTTATAAAGGAAATGCTGCCGAAATTTCGGTAGGCAAGTATGTGCTTAAGTTGGGTCCTTAAGGCTTGAATTTGACAATTGGTAAAAGTGACCATTTGCAGATTTTGGATGAAACGGGAATCGAGTCTGGACGAGCGTAGAGCGCAACTAAGGTATGTAAAGCCTTCCCCTTCATTCTTTGGCATGTCCTAGACATACTAGGTTGAGACTTGAGCCTCGGGGGCAGATCTGCTCATAGAAATCCGAGATTGATTTTTGGTACTATTCATTCAATGCAATTGAACTACAAAAGGTGCATTTTGTTAGAAAAATGGTTAAGCATCCGTAACTTTCACAAATGTAATCCGATCGCTCTAAAACTTTCCTGGGTGACTCCGTAGAGTATAATGTGCGTGATTCATGTCTGCCACCTCGACTTGACCCAAGGTGGGCCCGCTATCCCCGACTTCTCTTCTATGGTCCTGTTTGTTTCATTCTTGTACGATAAGTCAAGGAAACTTATGGTTATTGTTCCGACTACTAAACGGGAGTTATTTTAACTATTCTGAGTTTGATTTAATGTTTATTGAAACGATTGTAGAGATAGAAACCTTGATATCTTCGGAATGGCTTTAGCCAGCTCACTTTTATCCGGAGCTCACAGGTAGCTCCTGGTTATTATGTTGTTCACTACACGATAGGTGCTATGAACACCTTTATGAGCCTTATAAAATATTTTGACATCTAAACCGTTTTGAAAATCTTACCCTGATAATTTGGATAAACTACTTATCTTCTGTATTTTCTGATATACGATTTTGGCATACCTGAATCTTGTGTGATGCATGATCCTAGCACGTGTGATTTATGTTTGGGAAGTAGTGATTTGGTATCCTGTATGGTTATTTGCTGTTTTACCGAGTCCTGGGCCGGTTATGTGAATATGCGCATATGTGATATTGGCCGCTGGACCCTCGACCGCGGCGTGTCCGACATTGACTGCTGGACCTTTGACCGCGTCATGCCGGACGTGTGGCATTGACTGCTGGACCCTTGACCGCGTCTGCCGCACTTGTGACTATGCTCGACATAGACCGCTGGACCCTTGACCGCGGCATATCGAAATTGTGGTAGTGACCGTTGGATACTTGACCACGGTATGTATGATTGTGACCGCTGGATACTTGACCGCGGTATGTGTGATTGTGACCGCTGGACCCCTGTCCGCGGTATGTGTGATAATGACCGCTGGGTACTTGGCCGCGGTATGCGTGATGGCGACCGTTGGACTTATGGCCGCGGTAAGTGTGCGTTTGATTATTTTGTGGGCATGAAACAAAAAATGATTTTCAAAAGAAAGTAAAGCATTTTGGCATTCTAATTGCCGTATTCGTCAGCCGGAACCTCTTGTGTGTGACTTGCACGTCAGAGGTGACATTGTGGCATCCTGGTTATTCGTGCACACTCTCATGCACTGTCTACTGCGCCCCTCATTAAAGGGCCGAAACCTGATATAAATGTATATTATCTGTACTTGTGTAAGTTATGATTCTGTATGCATGGTTCAGCCTGTTACACTTCTAGACAGTTGATTCAGAGAATGATTCTATCGGTGTTGCTTCTGTATGACTGAGCCGGACTATGATTCAGTCGGCTATATTTCTGCACCCCTAGATTTGGTTGCGGGTATCTCAGTCGCACTCTGTGCCCCGATCCGCACGATGATCCTGTCAGTTAAGCTCTGTGCCTCTGTTTCATATCACGATTCAGACGGCTACACCCCGTGCTTATGATATATGTCGTGGTCCTGCCCACACACTCTGTATTTCTGTTTCGGACTCGAGTCCGATCCTACCTGTTGTACTTCTATACTTCTGGCTCGGGTTTTGATTATATTGTTACATGGTCGCTTTACATACTCGGTACATTTCCGTACTGACCCCCTGTTCTTCGGGGGCTGCGTTTCATGCCGCGCAGGTACTCCCAGTTGAGGTTAGGACAGATGGAAGATATCCCAGCACAGATGGCAAGCTCCATTTGTTCCCGGAGTGCTGCCGAGTCAGAGTCTGTATGTTATGCGCTCGGAATCTGGTTAGAGACTTTGCAGACAGTATTGTGGGTGTTGGTTGTCGGTCTGTGTATGTAATGAATTTTGTATGTTCACAAATTTGTTCGGCCTGAGGGCCACGAGAAAGAATTTTTCTGAAAGAAAAGTTTTGCTATGTACTTTATTATTTGATTTAAAAAAAAAATATGACGTGATTTTATGTGCACCAAGAGTCTGAGGGTTCGCTCGGCCCTAAGTAAGGGTCGGGTGCCCATCACACCCTAGTGAGGTCGGGGTGTGACATATATAAAAATCAATTATGTTTTCAAATGAAAAATGATTATCTTATTATTATGAGTTTATGAACGGTAAAGAAGTGTATGATGACTATGTCGAGTAAGGAAATGAGTGGTGCTCGGTGGTTAGCCCCGGGTACCCGTCATGGCCCCTAGACTGGTTGTGAAAAAAGTGGTATCAGAGCAGTTCAGTCCTAGGAAGTGTCTACGAGCCATTTCTAGTAGAGTCTTGTTTATGGTGTGGTGCACGCCACATTAATAAACAGGAGGCTACAGGGCATTTAGGAAAAATGACCATCTTTCTTCCTATGAGATCGTGCGATAGAGCTGTGTTATAAGATTTTCCCCTCTTAATAGTGTGTTATGATTTCAGAAATGCCGCCAAAAGGAAAAGCTACAGCCGCCTAAAAGACGGGTAGAAAGAGAGCCGCCAATGAATGTAGAGGAGGGTGAGTCATATAACGAGGCCCCATCTAATACTTCCTACACCCCACCCAATGTAAAAGAACAAGGAGGAGCTTCAGCTCCAATTCCTCCACCAGTTGCTTCGGGTCAACAAGTGACCGAGGCTATCCACTTATTGACACAGCTAGTTGCCGCCCAGGCATAGCGGCAGGGTTCGGGTTCAAGTGACACGGCCGTTAGTACTAGAGCTCGTGATTTTATGAGTTTGAATCCCCTGAAGTTTTTCGGGTCAAAGCCGGATGAAGACCCTCAAGGTTTTATTGATGAAATGTTGAGGACATTGAAGATTATTCATGCCTCCGAAACCGAATCTGTGGAGTTAGCATCTAATAGACTCCGGGATGTAGCAGTTTTATCGTATAATAATTGGATATCATCAAGAAAAGAGAATGCGCCTCCCCCCAGTTTGGCAAGAATTTGTAGATGCCTTCATCCGCCACTACTTGCCATCCTAGGTCCGCCCAGCTAGAGCAGATAGGTTCTTAAATTTGAAACAAGAAAATATGAGTGCCCGGGAGTATAGTGTTACACCTCGGAAATTTCGCCGTAATTGTATGATGAGTGGAATGATGAAAAATTGAGTGAACGATGTTTTATTAAGTCAGGAATGACTAATTAAGAATTTTTGGAAATAAGAAAGTTGCGGAAAAATTTTCAGCACAGTGGTCGTATATG